>NW_027507903.1:225576386-225677609 GCF_037356315.1 Lithobates pipiens
CAAAAGGAGCGGAACCCCTTTTAAAAGGGCTCCAGTCTTTGAGCGTGTTTAAACGCAGCCCGCCGTGATGGGTGAAAGTTGGATCTGTCTGTTAAATCAGCAGTATCCTGCAGCGAGGACAAGGTAAGCGAAGAAGCTTTTATTTTTCCTTCAATATACCTTATATGCCTTATAAATGTCTCCTCTATAAGGAGTAACTTACACTACCTATGTATGTGTCTTAGTGCAGCTCTATCTCAGAACATGTGTGGTCCCAGCGGCAGAGGGGGTTCTTACTTAGATCTTGTGGGATTTGGTAAAAATACAGCCGTTGCTATACAGAGATGGGTATAAACTTCTATATGGGCGGTGGCTGATTGGTTGACGCAGCTGCTTTATCTGCATGGTTTAATTACAATCCAGCACTTTCACCTAGTAACATTGGGAAACGCCCTATGCTTCTGTGGTTTTAAAAAACTATAAATCTGCTGACAGACCCCCCCCCTCCCCCCTCCCCTTCCCCTCCCCCCCCCCCCTTGTAGAGGTGTATATTACGTTCACCTTTGTGTTGGCCATTCGGGTCCCTAGCAGGGCCTGAGAACGCAGAGGGGCATGTCCGCAAGGTCGTATGGATGTAACGTCCACACACAGCACTCGTCGCATAGCTGAGGGGAAGCGCTGAGGATGCCAATCAGGTTCCACCTGAGGCTTTATATCAGACACTCCTTTCAGAAAGACTTTTTAACTGAAGAGAGGCAGTCTGTCACACTAAGAGACACCAGAGCGCTGGGCACGTAAGGGTGTAAACAGGCATTTCCAGACAGGAAAAACTATTGTTACTTAGTAGCAAAAGAACTGTTATTTTGTGTGTACCTCTGCTTGTGCTTTGCACTATGTCTTCCAGACCTATTGTAAAGGTACCTAAGGTGTCACCCCCCAGCCGCTGGGAATCCCAGTTATGCCTCCATACTGTCTTCCTCTTCGGAGAGATCAGACATGGCAAGCCAGGGTGAGTCATTGGAAGCTAGCGGTGGTGCAACTGCTTCACACACTTCAGCCCCTGTAGAGGTGACTGAAGATGCATTTTCCTCTACCTTGCAAGGCTTAGAAGGAAGATTAGCGGCTTTAATTGTATCCTCCATCCAGTGTATAGGAAGCTTCCTAGATCCCCCTCCCCCACCTTAGACTCTTTACAGTCAGTAGAGGGCCCAAGAGAATTATGGGGACAGGATGGGGTATTGCCCTCAGATGATCGGGAGGAAGGACATGCGGTTATTTCTCTGCAGAGGAAACAATACTTGAAGTTCCCAAGGATCCCCTGAAGTACAGAGGCTTGCAAAGATGGTTCGCTCTACTTGCATGCTACCCCTAACAGAGTTAGCTGAAGGGCCGGTCTCTTCCTTGGGTTCTTTGAAGCCTTTACAGCCTTTGCATGCGTTTCCCATCCACGCATTACTAAAAAAGCTTATTTATACCGAATGGGATCATCTGGATAAGCATTTTTTCCCTTCCAAAGAGACTTGCAAAGCTCTATCCTATGGAAGAAAGATTCACTAAAAGAATGAAAAGTTCCAGCAGTTGACGCTGCGATTTCCAATGTGAAAAATATATATATATATATTTTTTTTTTACTTTTACCCAGTGGACAATGCGCTTATGCTTAAAGATCCAACAGATAAGAAGTTAGAAGGTCTGTTAAAATCCTTTTTTCCTTAGCAGGTACTGTTGCTCAGCCTGCAATTGCAGCTATAGGCATCTGTCAGTCCTTAAAGGACCAGTTCACAGATGCTCTCAGATGAGCTCCCTGCACAACAAGCACAGGAACTGGCCGAGCTACTTAAAGCATTATGCTTTGCTGTAGACGTTATGAAGGATTCTATTCACCAGGCTTCACGCCTTGCGTTTGTACTTGTACATATGCGAAGGACCCTTTGGTTAAAGGGTTGGTCAGCTGAGACCCCTTGTATGAACCTTCTAACTAGTTTCCCCTTTAAGGTAGAACGATTATTTGACGATAGTTTGGATAAATACATTCACACAATTTCCAGCGGAAATACTACTCTTTTGCCAGTCAAAAGAAAATATAAGTGTCTTTCATTTAAACAGTTTGGCCTCTGCCATCAGACCAAGCATAAAGGAAGACCTAGGGCTACAAATCTGCATAAGACCTTCTTATGGAGAGGCATCTCCCCCTCACCAAGGTTGGGGGGGGGGGAGACTTCAGATGTACTCATAAGTCTGGCAAAGGGAGATTCAGGACCAATGGACTCTCTCCACAGGGTCTCTATGAAACGAGCAAGAGCTTTGAGAGTTTCCACCATCTCGTTTTCTGAGATCAAACATTCCCAAGGATCCAGCGAAAAGGCAATCCCTGTTGCAAGCATTAGACCGAATATTGGCTCAAGGGGTGATCAGACAGATTCCCAAACAGCAAGGTTTGAGGTTCTACTCAAACCTAATTACGGTGCCAAAACCAAATGGGGATATCAGACCAAGTCTAGATCTACATAATCTAAATTGGTTCCTGAAAATCCGCTCCATTTGCATGGAGTCAATCAAGTCAGTTGTTTCCATCCTGCAAGGAGAAAAGCTTCTGCCGTCCATCGACATCAGAGATGCATAGCTGCTTGTCCATATATTTCCTCCTTACCAGAGATTTCTGCGGTTCAAAGTAGAACAGCCCTTTGGGCTTGCTACAGCACCTCGGGTATTCACTAAGGTATTAGCCCCACCTCTAGTCAGGTTAAGGGCATAGGGCATAACTGTCTTGGCTTACTTAGGCAATCTATTGTTAATAGACCAGTCAGTGGCTTGCTTGAAGCAAGGCGTAGCCCTCACAAGCAGTTACCTGGAAGGTTTGGGTTGCATTCTCAACCTAAAGAAATCCTCTTTAAAGCCACTCAGAAGGCTGGAGTATCTGGGCCTGATCATAGACACAGCCGAGAAGGGGTGTTCTTACCTCCTGCAAGGATCAGCTCCATACAGGAGCTGGTGAGGATGATCAGGTTGAAGAGAAATCCTTCAATTCGCCTTTGCCTTAGGTTGTTAGGGAAGATGGTAGCTTCATTCGACGCAGTTCCCTATGCTCCATACCATTCGAAACTGGAATCGTTTTGTTCCAAGCAGACAGAAAACTGCTTTAAGCTTTGGACTTGCCAATGTGGCTGTCCCCATGAGTGTCCCAAAGCCTCAGTTATTGGCTACTATCTTGGAACCTGCTGAAGGGAAAGTCCTTCAGATCAATTATCTGGAAGGTCGTAACGACAGATGCCAGCTTTTCAGGCTGGGGAATAGGAACCTTGCCCATCGACATCCTAGAGATTCCGGCAGTGTATCTGGCTCTAGAAACCTGGACCTCCAGGTTAAAGAATTGTCCTGCCAGGATCCAGTCTGACAATGCCACGGTTGTGGCATATATCAATCACAAGGGGTCACCAAGAGTCTCTCGGCTCAGAGAGAGGTGAACCAGATTCTAACTTGGACAGAAGAGAATTTCCCATGCCTATCGGCAGTTTTCATTCCAGGAGTAGAGAATTGGCAGGTGGACTATCTAAGTCGCCGGCAGTTATTCCCGGGAGAATGGTCTCTTCACCTCAAGGTGTTTCAGGCTGTTTGCCAAAGATGGGGGACTCCGGACGTAGACCTTCTAGCGTCCAGATTCAACACTAAGCTAGTCAACTTTGCATCCAGGACAGGGGGACACACTCTCCTATGGAACAGATGCGTTGGCCACCCCGTGGGATCAGTTTTTACTGATCTATGCACTTTTCCCCGATTCAGTTACTACCTCAAGTTCTTTGCAGAATCAAGCTGGAAAGAAAATCTGTAATACTGGTAGCACCAGCATGGCCCAGAAGCTCATGGTACACAGAGATCGTAAGGATGGCAGTGGAGGGTCCAGGGCTCTTCCCACTAAAGCCAGACCTGCTATCTCGGGGGCCGATATTCCATCCTACTTTACGAACGCTAAATTTTAGGGCTTGGCTATTGAGACCCACATTCTGAATAAACGTGGGCTTTCCAGGTCAGTTATCTCTACTTTGATTAATGCTAGGAAGCCAACTTCTAGAGCTATATATTATATTATAGAGCCTGGAAAGCTTATGTTTCCTGGTGTGAGTCCAAGGGTTGGTACCCTCGGAGATATAGGCAGAATTCTTACCTTTCTACAATTAAGCGTAGAGATGAAGTTGGCCCTGAGTACTATTAAGGGCCAAGTCTCAGCCTTATCAATTTTCATTTCAAAGACTGCTTGCTATGCATTCTTTAGTCCAGGGTTTCATGCAAGGAGTGCTGCAGATTAATCCGCCAGTTAAATCACTCTTAAGCCTTTGGGACTTAAATTTAGTTTTGTCAGTGTTACAAAACAGCCATTCGAACCATTACAGCATGTTCCCTTAGTCCTTCTGACTAGGAAGCTGATATTTTCATTTGCTATATCCCCAGCAAGGAGGATTTCAGAATTGGCTGCTCTTTCTTGTAAGGAGTCAGATTTGATTATTCATGAGGACAGAGTGGTGTTATGCCCTCGTCCAGGTTTTTTTTTTTTTGCCAAAAGTGGTTTCAGGCTTTCATCTGAATGAAGATATTGTCCTGCCAGGGTTTTTTTTTCCCCAAGACCTTGTTCCAGGGAAGAAAGGTCACTACATTGTCTTGATGTAGTGAGAGCAGTGAAAATGTATTTAAGAAAACTGCTCCGATTCATAAGACTGATGTCTTATTTCTTCTGCCAGAGGGTCCTAAGAAGGCATAGGCAGTGTCCAAAATCCACTGTCGCTAAGTGCCTTTGGCAAGTTATAATTCAAACTTATGATTTAAAGGGAAAGATTCCCCCTTTTCAAGTTAAGGCGCACTCTACCAGAGCGGTTGGTACTTCTTGGGCAGTGTGCGTCACCAGGCCTCCAGGTCTCAAATCTGCAAGGCCACGACTTGGCCTTCAGTACATACATTTGCAAAATGTAATCAAGTGCATGTAAGATGGAATGAGGATATCGCCTTTGGGCGCAGTGTGCTGCAGGCAGCAGTATAAGTCCTCAGGTCTGGGGGGGGGGTTACCCTGTGGGTTGTGTCTCCCTCCCCTCAAGTAGCATTGCTATGGGACATCCCACCAAGTAATTACTTGAGACTCTGTGTCCTATGATGTACGATAAAGAAAATAGGATTTTTAAAACGGCTTACCTGTAAAATCCTTTTCTTGGAGTACATCATGGGACACAGAGCTCCTGCCCCTCTGTTTTATGAGGTGAGAGTATATTGCTTGGCTATAAAAACTGAGTGCTCCTGGAAGGAGGGGTTATATAGGGGAGTCAACTTCCTGTATTGGTTATACCAGTGTCAACACCTGAAAGTAGGCCTATAACCCAACAAATAATTACTTGAGACTCTGTGTCCTATGATGTACTCCAAGAAAAGGATTTTACAGGTAAGCTGTTTTAAATAAATAAATAAATAAACAAAGCCATCAACTGTCAGGTGTAAGTCTTAACCATGAATCTAAAATAGCACCCACTGAAATGTAACCACCATGCCTGTAAGTGCAGAAGGTTAACTACACAAGAGTAAAGATGGATACACGCGATACAATTTTTTTTTTTTTTTTTTTTTTCCCTGTAGGTTTTTCCTTCAGATTTATCAAAACCATATACTGAGGTAAAACCTTAAGAGTTTTAATTTGTGCAATCAGAAATGCCCTTTGCAATGCATGGTTTTGGTAAATCTGCAGGAAATCGGACAACAAAGGTTGTATAGTGTGCATGGGGTCTAATGCAAGGAGAGTGTCATATCCCAATGTCACTCTGCACCTGGAATTATGCTTGTGAATAGTGGTCTCCAATGAAGGAATAAAATCAGTTGATATGGTTTGTTGCTCTCATCCCCTTTACTGACTACAGTAGTTTGTAAGGCCTGGTCACAGCTGTTCAATGTATATTCCCACAGTGAGGCATATGCAGTATTTACAGTTAATAGCAAACTGCCATGTTTCCTATTAACTTGACCCTGTGCAACAATTCACATTAAAAACGGGGTCTAGTTGCACACCTTCGTAAATAAAGCCACAGTGCCTACGTCAAAGCTCCTTTGTATATTGGGGTTCTAACTACATTTTTGAAAGTCTACACGTTGGAGTGCATATATAGCAGTGGAAAAATGAAGTGGAGGTTTGTCTGAAGGGAGCCCAATCCTCACGACTCGTGCATACAGGACATTTTGAAAATTCTCCTAAGAAGCCTTTCTTACTGGCAGCAAAAAAAAAATAAAAATAAAAAATCCTCACGCTTGTAAGTGTCTTAAGCTTTTACAAACTTTCTGCAGGTGTTAGAAGCAGCAAGAGCTTGTTCAGTAATTAATTTCAGTGGCCAGTATAATGTTTTTGGCCATTGAAGTGAATCAGCGCTCACGAGCTAAACGCGCCTAGTGCTTTTGTCAAGTGGTTTGTTTTGTTTTTTTGTTTGTTTATTTTTGTTTGTTTGTTTGTTTTTTTTGACAAAATTGTTGCCACTGCAGTGTTTTTCTTTTTTCCTGCCTTTAAATGACTCTGCCATTAAATGCTACTAAAAGCCTGTGTGTGTGTGGACACATAGGCTAACATGCAGGGGAGTTTAGAGGCAGGAAGAAAACTGCCAGAAGCCCCCTAGAACAGTGATGGCGAACCATGGCACCCCAGATGTTTTGGAACTACATTTCCCATGATGCTCCACTACACTGCAGAGTGCATGAGCATCATGGGAAATGTAGTTCCAAAACATCTGGAGTGCCAAGGTTCGCCATCACTGCCCTAGAAGCATCTGCAAAAATGTCCAGTGTGCATGAGGCCTTAAAGGCACAAGGACCATTTTGGACGCTCACTAAGAGCACAATGGCAGCTGAAGGCATCCAATGTGACCTCAAGAAACACCTTGCGAATAAGATATACAAAAAGATGGCAATTACCCCCAATTTAGAACTAACCTTTGCAGTAAGGTACACATGGAAGGGCAATACACATCACAAATGGATAAAAGTTTTCCCAGCACACTTACCAGGCTGCAAAAAAAAAATTAAAATATGACCCTGTCTAACAAGTCCTGTTAAAAACAGGTTTTAGTTGCATGCATTTGCAATTATATGTGGCTGTTCTGTATATTGATACGTGTTGGTCCTAACTTAACATTTGTGAGAGTCTCCAAGTTGGAGCATACAGTTGTGCTCAAAAGTTTGCATACCCTTGGGGAATTAATATACAGTATGTACCGTTTTAAACATGAGTGAGCAGGCAAAACACATTTCTTTTATTTCTAATGGAATTTGTATTTAACTGTAGGTCATAACATAATGGCACAATCATTAAACAAAACATAGCTTCAACCTGGTGGTATAGCTGCCCATGTGTCTTGACAAAATGCCTCCAGGTTTGATGCCTCCCTAGAGTGGCCCGATGATATGGAGGTATGGAGACTAATGGTCACTCCAAAACTCTCACCTTTTTCTGCTGTAACTAGTGAAGGGTTAACTTGGCTATATGCTTGGGATCATTGTGCTGGAAAGTCCAAGATTGTCTCATGTGCAGCTTTTGTGCAGAGGAATGCAAGCCGTCTTCTAGTTATTTCTGATAACATGCTGCATTTGCCTTGCCATCAATTTTCACAAAACTCCCCAAGCCTTTAAAGCGCTCACACCCCATAAACATCAGTGAGCCACCACCAAGCTTCACAGTAGGGGATGGTATTCTGATCGCTGTTGACCTCTCAAAACATAGCACTTATTGTGATAAGGAGGGTTGCACCGATACTGGTATCGATACCGAGTATTTGCCCAAGTACTTGTACTCGGGCAAAAGCTCCCGATGTTTCCCCCGATACCTTGAATTTCTGGAAGTCAGTGGGCGGGGCAGGCAGCGTGGGTGTGAGAAGGCGGAGCGTGGGTCCTGGCACAGTGAGCCCTTGCAGTGCAGCGGAGGAAGGCGTGCCTGTGGGGCAGGGGTGTGGGTCTCAGCCTTATGCATCAATCGCCAGCATCAGTGACCGGGACGTCAGAATCCTTAATGGAAGGGAGGCTGTAAACGGCAATGCCCATCTTGACACACCCTGAATTCAGCCTCAGTAGCCTGCAGTCACAAGGTGGCAGCGGACATCTTGTTACACCCAGCCCATATAGTTCACTAATTAACTGCATTCTGACTAGGCTTACTGAGGCCAAGTGCAGGGTGTGTCAAGATGAGCTCTTATACAGTTACTCTTTATAGCGTTGATTTACATTTTTTTTTTTAATGCCAGGCTGCCAGAAATTATCAGTGCCACTGCCTACCAGTCAATTCCACCTATCATTGCCACCTATAAGTGCCAGCCATCAGTGCTCATAAGTCAGTGCACCTATCAGTACTGCAAATCAGTGCCTCATATTGCTGCTCATCAGTCAACCATCACTGCCTGTATTGTATATCTGTATTGTGCTTTGAAAACTGTCACTTGACATAAAAAAAAAAGTATCGGCGACTACTTGGGGAAAAAAAAAAAAAGTATCGGTACTTGTACTCGGTCTTAAAGTGGTATCAGTGCAAACCTAGTGATGAGCTCTTTTAGTCTCATTACTTCAGATTACAGTGTGCTAGACGCTGTGGGGCTTGCCAAGGTGTAGTCAGGCATATTGTAACCTTGATTTAATTTTTTTTTTTTGTGGTATTGGTACAGTAAAGGCTTTTTTTTTTTTTTATCAGCTAATTTTTGTTCAAGTATCACCATATTATGCTCCTTGAAACAACCGCATTCTTTCCCCCGCAGAGCAGCCTGTATTATTCCTGAGGCCATCTGTTTTTTTTTTTGTATGTTTGTTTTCTTTGCATTCGCAACAATTCTTCCAGCAGTTGTGGCTGCAGTGTTTCTTGGTCTACCTGACCTTGGTTTGGTATCCAGAGATCCCTGAATGTTCCACAAAATAAATGATTAAACAGTACTAACTGCCCTATTCAAGGCTTTGGATATCTTTTTCTATCCTTTTTCGTCTTCATACAGTTCCATTACCTTGTTACGCAGGTCTTTTGACCATTCTTTTCTGTTATACATGGCTTGGTATATAACCTGCTCAGCGCATCCAGGAAAGTGCTAACAAACTCACTGGCTATTTATACACAAATACTAAGTCCAATTTAAAAAGTGTAACATTAACTTTTGCCATTTTAACCAAAGTGTGTCACTTTGTGTGTCTGTACCAAGGTCAAACATTCCAGGGTATGGAAGCTTGTGATCAGGGCCATCCAGGGTGATTTCTGTCATTGTGATTTAAAAAAAAAAAAAAAAGCCAAACTACTGTGATAATAAATGGCTTCATATGATCACTAGAGATGGATCAAACACTCCCCGGTTAGCACCAGAACTTCTGACCCAAACTCCAAACCCCATTGAAGTCTATGAGACCTAAACTGAAAAATCAAGTCCCCATTTTGAAGGCTTATATGCAAGCCATTGGCAATAAAAGGGATATGGGGGCCCAGGTACTGCCTTGGGGAACATGTACCAATGCAACAAAAATAAATAAATAACTGAGATTTCTACTGAAAAAAAAAAAAAAACATTTAAGTTGCTGGCTATACCACAACATGCCCCTCAGGCTCCAGGGGCTGGCTGATGAGCGCAACACTCCGGGGCACACATATGACCGGACTACCAATGTCCTTGTCACAGTGTGCCGTGGCCAGCAGCCACCCCGTACTGTTCTGGAGTGGCTCTTGGGACATCCCCAGCTCATCCGGATGGCAAGTACAGCTCTTCCTGCCTCGGCGGGATTGAGCAGCTGGCCATTCCCTGGGAGGTCGATTAGGGGTGGGTCACTCTCCTCCATCTCTTCTCTCCCCGTCCCTAGTCTCCCTCCCTCCCTCTCCCCCTCCCCCTCCACCCCTCCCTCTCCCCCTCCACCCCCATGGGGGATGCTGCATGACTGGCTACTGAGTGGTGTGTGTGTGTACCTGAGCCAGGGGGTCCTCTGACCTTAGTTTGGGGGCTGCGCTGGGTGTCTGGAGGTCTGCATGTGGAAAGTTGAACTCTGCATCTCAGCTCAAAAAAGGGCAAACGATAGTGTCTTAATAGACTGGGGTACAAACAGCATACAATTCTAGTGGTTAGTAATAATCACCGTGTTCTCCCAGCAAGAAAGAATCTATGACCCGCCTTGGCAGATTTACAGCACACCTCTCTTCCCTTCTACTACACATCAAGAGTTTGATATGCGAGTACTTTTGGGTTTTGAAATTGTTCTACAATAGATTGTGCGTTTTTGATGTTGTTCCATATATGAAAATGACGATCGTGTATGCCATTAATTGACCCTCATAATGGAGGTCAGAGAGCAGTCATATCCCATAACATTGCTCAGAGCTTTCAGAAGTTCTATAAAAAGGAGTTTTACAATCTATCCCTTAATGACCTTCTGGCTGGGAGTAATTTGTCTCCCTCCTGTCTTAAGTTCAGCCTGGGCTTCTCTTAAGGGGCACAGGCATGCAATAACTATATCCGGCCACTAGAGGGCCATTAATGGCTCATGTATTATAATAATAACCCAAACGTAATGATCCGTGGTAAATAGCTCAAAAAAAAAATAAAAAATAAAAAAAAAAGGAGGGGGGGGGGGGGGAGAGAAAGAGGAGGCTCCAATGGTGTAGTATATTTAGAATAAAACGAGCAGTTTATTAATAAGCAAGTAAAATCGGAGTCCTACTGTACTTCCGGTATGTCCTACGGCCACTCCCTATGCGTTAGGTCATACCACGTGACTTCTCCATGAAGAAGTCACGTGGTATGACGCAACGCGTAGGGAGTGGCCGTAGGACATACCGGAAGTACAGTAGGACTCCGATTTTACTTGCTTATTAATAAACTGCTCGTTTTATTCTAAATATACTACACCATTGGAGCCTCCTCTTTCTCTCTCTCTCTCCCCCCCCCCCCTCCTTTTTTTTTTTTTTTAGCTATTTACCATGGATCATTACATTTGGGTGGTTATTATAATACATGAGCCATTAATGGCCCTCTAGTGGCCGGATATAGAAATCATCTCCTATCTGGCACAGTAAAAGGATCCCTCTGGTGGCTGAATATGAGGAGTGAAGTGAGATATCTTCTGAGTTTGTGATGAGCCTAATTTTCCTTTTTTAAGGTGAGAGTTCTGTGAGCCCTTTCTTCTGGGATTGTTCATCACCGTTTGATCATCTATTTCTCATCGTTGGTGTTTATGAATATATGGACTATTTATATTTACATTGTTTGTTTTTTTTACACGTTTTCTTTGCACTTAGCAATTTCTGGACTCTATTATTCTGCATATTTTGCACAGGACTTTTTTTTGTTTATCACTGTATTTGGTAGTTTGTGTTCACTATCTTGTCTTGCTGCATTTTTTGCACGTGCACTTTACGATTATTTATATTTGGTCATATTGATTTAATTTTATAGGTATTTATATACCCTATTTATATCTTCCACGTAGTAGCACGAAAGTCCTCCCTTTTTTGTACAGGCATGCAATTAGTTTAGCACTCCTGTGGCCCGTTTTCAGCAGAGAGCGGTCTGAAGTCCACTCTCTGCTGACCTCACCAAGATCAGTCCAGGCACTGCATCATCCTGACTCTGGAAGTCTGGATCCGCCTGGTGTCTGGATTGATGGCAGTCTCAGCGAGCCGCTGAGACGGCGGCTCCCTGCCTCTCCACAGCTCAGCACCCCAGTGAGCAGAGCAGGAGAGCTTCCCATTGACAGGCAGCAGCTCTCCTCTTGGGGATCTTTCAGAACCGATCCATCAGCTGTGTTTCATGGCTCGGGTCTCAGTGCAGCAACACTGAGGGACAGATCCACCTAGGTAAGTATGAATATGGGGGGGAGGGGAGCCAAACCCATACTTCTCCTTTAAGACCAATATCTGACTGTGGCTTCTCTCAGCTGTCACCTGATGCCAGAAGAACCTTGCCATAGCTGACCACAATTGGGAGAAAGGCCTCAGAAAAGACAGTCATCGACCAGAACCTGGTATGAGAAACCAGGAACTTTCTCCCTGGGAGGGTGCGATTTGGATGCCTAATGAGATCAGACTACTAGAGCATACCCCCACCACTTGTAAGATAGAAAAGGAGGGACATTACAACTTCTATCCTTGTCTGATGATTTGACCTGAACCAGAGCGCATCTGGAGACCCAGAAGAGGGCACCTTGGGTCTGGTAAGAGACTAACAAGTTAATTTGTTTGTCTGCTGGGAATGGTTGTGCTTTCTTCAAGGGCCCCAACTTTGCAAATTAAGGCTGTCTTTATATATTCTCGCTTGCTAGGTAAATGCAGTTCAGTTCATTATTGTCAGAACACTACAGGTGCTTAACAACTTGCCTACTGGGCACTATTACCCCCTTCCTGATCAAGCCAATTTTCAAATGTTTTTTTTTTTAATAGAGCTTTCTTTTGGTGGTATTTAACCGCTTGAGATCCGCGCTATAGCCAAATGACGGCTACAGCTCGGACCTCCTGTTCCGGGATGACGTCTATTGACGTCGTCCCGTGCACGAGCGGCCTGCGTGCCCCCGGAGGGGCACAAGCGGCCTGCGTGCCCCCGGAGGGGCGTGTGCTGCACGCTCTGTGATCGGCGAGTATGAGACTCGCCTGATCACGGATCCGAGCAAGGGGTCGATCCCGACCCCTTACCACGTGATCAGGTGTCAGCCAATGACAACTGATCATGTGATACAACGGAGCCGGTAATCTGCTATTATTCCTCCTCGCGCTGACAGCGAGGAGAAAGAAAAAAAAAAAAAAAAAAAAGCCGATCACCGGCGGCCGTGATCGGGACATCAGTCCCGATCACGGCCAGCTTACCAGTGCCCATCTGCCCCCCCTCAGGAATAAATAAGTGCCCACAGTGCCACCCACAATCTGCCTCAACAACGGGGCTGCACCCCAGTGCCACATATCCGTGCCCATCAGTGTCATCTACCAGTGCCCAGCAGTGCCACCTATCAGTGCCCCTTAGTGCCATCCATCCGTGCCATCTTATCTGTGCCGCCTTATCTGCCCATCAGTGCCCACCAGTGCAGCCCATCAGTGCCCACCAGTGCAGCCTATCAGTGCCCACCAGTGCAGCCTATCAGTGCCCACCAGTGCAGCCTATCAGTGCCCACCAGTGCAGCCTATCAGTGCCCACCAGTGCAGCCTATCAGTGCCCACCAGTGCAGCCTATCAGTGCCCACCAGTGCAGCCTATCAGTGCCCACCAGTGCAGCCTATCAGTGCGCCTCATCAGCGCACTTCAATGAAGGAGAAAAATTACCCGTTTGCAAAATTTTATAACAAACTATTAAACATGATTTTTTATTTTTTATTTTGCATCTTTTTTTGTTTGTTTAGCAAAAAATAAAACTCTGAGCTGTAATTAAATACCACCAAAAGAAAGCTCTATTTGTGGGAAAAAAATGATAAAAATTTCATTTGGGTACAGTGTTGTATGACCGCGCAATTGTCATTCAAAGTGCATCAGCGCTGAAAGCTGAAAATTGGTCTGGGCAGGAGGGGGGTTTAAGTGCCCAGCAAGCAAGTGGTTAAATCACTACTGGATTTTAAATTTTTGCTAAAAAAAAAAAAACTGCAAAATTTTATAAGAAATTAAGATTTTTATTTTTTTTTCAAAAAGGCAATTTTTCTCCTTTACTAATGTGCATTAACCACTTTGCGCCGGGTGGACATCCTTGACTTTCCAGGGGTATATCTGAATGATGCCTGTAGCTACAGACGTCATTCAGATATTGGCTTTTTCAGCCGGCAATTCCCTGCACCATAAGAATGATCATATTGGCTGTTCTGCTGCTTGATCGTTCTTACGGGCGGCGGGAGGGGACGTCCCCTCCCTCCCGTGCTTCTACTGACTCACCGCTTACGTCGGTCGGCGAATCCTGTGTCCCACTCACCGACATTGAGTGGGACATAGGATTCGCCGGCCTCCCGGATGTTCAGAGATTTCCGGCGGACCAGATGATTGGAGTCTATGATCGTTTGGAGCCTCTGCATTCAAAAACCGGCGCCGTCTTGGCTGGGAAGCTGTGATCATTTTTTTTATTTTAGGCTTCCCAGCCTAGGTGGTGAGATGTAGGGGTCTTAATGACCCCATCTCCCTGTAAATAGGTCCGATCATGCCATATTCCTAGTACAAGGCATGTTTACATGCCTTGTAATAGGAATAAAAGTAATCAAATTTATATGACGGCTACAGTGCGGACTGCTAATTCTTGGAGGCCATCATTTAGCTATAGCACGGCCAGCAAGTGGTTAACCATATCTTTTAGAATTAGATGAATGTGGTTATCCTATAGATTGTACCAGTACAGGTAGCACCCTCCCAGTTAGGCCACTAGGTGAATTTCTTCTTTGACTCCACTGTAGTAAGTGCAATGGTTGTTGATTGTGTTGGTCTGATTAGGATTCCTGGGCTGAGCATTTGATCGCTCGCCCCTACCTCTGGAAAAAGCTTCCAGAGCAGTGGGAGGGAGATTCAAATAAGTTGAATATTTATCATGGCCTAGCCAATCCCTGGAAGAAGACATCCAGAACATAGTTGGGGAGGTGATAAAATGGAGCAGGAGGCCTAAGCAGATTGCGCTTCCCTCATCAAGGAGGGTTTCAGTCTCCTGGGGGCTGTTGACCATGGGAGATAGGACAAGGAGACTAGGGACTGACATCTGGGCCTCAGTAGCTGTTGGGCTAAGGGAGAATTGCTAAAGGATTAGACTTGCTGGAGGGCACTCAGAGTCCTGGTCTGGAGAAGAATTTTGTTATGTCCCTCACTAAGGATCTACCTGTGGAGGCTGGGTGGCATACAGCTCCTGGAGCTCTGAGTAAAGACCTTGCTGGAGACTGTTGGGTATACAAGTGTCAGAAAGGAACAAAGAGCCAGAGGTTGCTATATGGACTGATGCCTTAGGGTCCTATTTATACTGCCCATTCCTTGCTACCGTGAAAAATGGACAGCAGCACCTGATCAGACCTCTCGTGTGAAAGGGGTCTTAGGTGTTCGGGACAGAGCTTAGAGAGGTCTTTGATTTCTTACACTTTAAAAGACTGGAGAAACATTCCCTGTACTGCATTTAGCTGAAATAAAATTGCATTGGATTCAACTTGTGTCTTAAAGAGTTAAGCTGCCTGTGGGTGGTACCAAGTCACCAGGTGACCATACAGTGCAGGCAGACTGGGTCTAAGGAGGTACAGTTTATCAATGCATAAAGTGGCATATCAAATGGAACAGACAGCAATAATTTTGGTTAACTTTAGATTGATAACCTGTAAAAGGCTTTTAAAGCATTGCCCGACAATTCTTGGCACCAGAGTTTTTTGCCATTTCATGGGCAAGCAGTTTTAAGGCTTGCCAATTTGGATATTTGGTCACATGTAACCCCATCTTATATTTTACCAAAAAATGTGTTATATGTGCAATAAAATTACAATGTATTTTTTCCTGAAAATATAGGATTACCGCAAATTATGCTGTGTAAAAAAATTGCAACTATAATAATTATATTCTACAGGGCCTATGCTTTCAGAAAATATGTAATTGGAGACTAACGTATAGCTAAAAGGCAACTTTTGCATTGTCCCCAGAAACCAGTAACAGAAGAGGAAATTTTCAATGGGGACACTAGTTCAGGTGACATTCCAACAATCTGGAGCAATTTTCTCATTTGTTTTGGCTATGGAACAGGAAGTAAAAGGGAAATAATCCCGATGGAGACAGATGGCAAAAACAAAACACACACACACACACACACACACACACACACACACACACACACACACACACACCTCCACCTTACAGTGATTATAAGCCTTTCTTACTCTATCCAAAAAATAAAAAATTAATTTTGCCCTTAGTTCTACTTTAAGTAATTTTCGAGCAAAAAAAAAAAATACAGATTTTAACAAATGTACAAGAAGTAAAAAAATTGCTCTGGACGCAAAGTTGTTCATTGACTGTTTATACATTTACTGTTGGACATACTGCATAAGACGTGATTGTTTTTATCCAATATTTTCAGAAAGAAAAATTGCATTGCACAAGGAAAGGACAAAGCAGAAAAGCAGCATGATATTTATTTGGTGTTGCCATAGTTGGTGTCCATCTTAAAAAAATATATATTTGTTGGACACAAATGTTGCAGTAGTAGCGTACGGGTATTCTAAACAGACTCTCTACCGAGGTACATACAGCTTTATGGCTACACTGAAAGACCAGTGTGTCCAGTTAGACTAGAAACAGGCCAAGAAAAACATCTCACTATGATTAGAAGAAAAACACAATCAAAGATTCTCATAAGAATTTTTAACTAACAGATTCCATATACTGTACACACAGCACCCAGCTGGTAGCCAAGTATTGAGAATTACATCTCTAATATTACACACATAAGTAATTCAAAATGCTGTACATCATTATTAACCATGTTTGTCCTAGTAAAAACAAAAAATTCATTAAGTATGCTTTAGGGGGGAAAACATCATAAGAAGGGGAGCTCTAAATGTAATCAATCATACATTGAAATTATAATTGTATCAAAACCCGATTTCAATCACAGTTGTGTACAATTCTGTCAAGACACTGAAATTGCACTTTGACAATTACTGTCAGTCCTTTGTATGACCCCAGTGATGATGATCTGTAGCTCAAAATGAGTCGTCTGGCCCCTTTTTGCGAGAGTGTTTGTACTTGTCCACATACGCCTTAACAAGATTTGCCACTTTAGCTGAATCAACTTCTCCACTTTTACTGTGACACACCTTAAAAAAAAAACACAAGAGCAATAAGTATTAATTCTATAGAATATATCGTTTATAGATTACAGAATGAGAAAATATACTACCATACCTAACTCCTTAAAATAATGTACCTTTGCCTTCTCTATTCGGTATCATTGTACTGTATATAGTTTGACAATAAAGCACTCCTGATTGTAAAAAAAAAAAACAAAAAAAATAAAATAAAAAAAAATAAAAAAAACATTCTAACCCCTTAACGTGGAAGTCGACCCCGACACTTAAATTCTTCCCTGCAATCATTAACGTGAGCTGAGTTCAGCCCTATGTCTCAAAATGAAAAAGCTCCCAGTTTTTCTACCTTTATTTTGCAGTATCCAGTGCTGTCACATGACTTCACTTCTACATCCATATGAGATCAGTAGGAGTGGTTATTGAAAGCTAGTGACATCACCTTCCTGAGAGGGACACTGTTCCTGTGCAGCCAGTGGGCATATACAGGATGGAGGCAGGAGCTGATAATAGGTTCCTGCCCAGTGTTCTCTCATTGTACATACTAATTCATGAGAAAATAAAAACCCCTATCCACACAGGCCAGGGGGGGTGGGTTGGTGTTTAGGGGATCAGTGCAGCTGGAGTCTGGGGTCTCATCTCAAAGTCTATAAATGATCATAGTACGGGCAACCACACTAGGGCTCTGTTTCCACTAGTGCAATCAATGGGCTGTGACTTGTCATGCGACTGTCAAAAGTCGCATGACAAGTCACAGCCCATTGATTTCAATGGCACACATTCTATGCAACTGAAAATCAGCGACTTTGAAAAGGTACCTACAATGCTTTGATGCGACTGAGCCAGAGAGTGTAAAGTTGCATCAAAGTCGCACTCTAGCCTTAGGCTATGCTTCCACTAGTGCGACTCCAAAGCTGTGCAATTTAGAGTGTGACTGAGTGCAGTTTTGATCCAACTTTACACTCTGGATCAAAGCCACATCAAAAGTTGCATCAAAGTAGTGCAGGCACCATTTTCAAAGTCGTTGATTTTCAAATGCGCATAGATGGGAAGGTTTGCCTTTGAAATCAATGGGCTGTGATTTGTCATGTGACTGTGTCCAAAGTTGCATGACAAGTTACACTAGTAGAAACTGAGCCTTAAAGTCATTACTCAAATGTAGCTCCCTCAGCTGGGCGTGTGCCACACAATGCACACCATGGCATCACAGTGCCATGCAGAAACAACCACGTGGTTGTACACTGTAGAAATCTGTTAAAAACTAATATTACAATGCAACATGCTGCAAACATAACATACTTCCAAAGCCTGCCCTTTCACCTGCTCTCATGAGAAACTGCCATCTAAAACAAGGCTTTGAAGACAGGAGATCCGTGAAGGAGATTAGGGATGGGGTGGGGTGGGGCTGGGCAGGTCTAGGCTTGTCTGTCTAAAAAGGATAGGACCGATGTGGGTAGGGCTGGGCAAGACAGGGCCGGTTAGAACAGTAGGCATGCCTGTGTAGAAAATGACAACATTTTCAGGAAGCAAGAGGCCCCCCCCCCCCCCCCCCCCCCCCATGCAGAATTCAGAAATAAGGTTGTCCCTGAAGAACAAGAAGCTGATTGTCTACCTTTGATTAGGCTTTCCAAACTTGACAATTAGCGATACAAAAAAATAAAAAATTAATAAACGTGACAAGATATTTTACATATAATAATAAAAAAAAAATTTTTTGACTGGACTTCCACTTTAAAAAAAAAATATCACAGCAAAGCTAATGCATGTCTGTAAATTTCCATACGTCAAAAAACAAAACAAAACAAAAAAACGTTCTAATGCATGCCAATAGTCTGCTAGCCTTGTCTGCTGCAGCTTGGCACTGCATACTATTGCAAAGTCCGATTTATGCTTTTTCATTCACTATTCCTCCAGAGGTTCCCCCACTAGTGTAGCTTGGAGAGGAGCACACTGGCCCTTCCCTGTCTCCAACTTTTTTTCGGTCTACCTCAGCCCTTACTTTGTAGTTGTGTGTTTTGTTCCTTAACAGACTTGTGTCCCCCTCTAAGGAGCAGGCTGTTCATGCCTTGATCCCTCAGCTTTCCATCCCGACAGCTAAGGACTGCTTGATTCAAGGGAACCTCTGGGGAGTTGTCTCCTAGGACCTATCCGTGTCTGTTACAGCCTTCACCACTAAAGAGTAACATTGATTCTTACTTCATCAGGAGAGGTTGTTTTAATCCACATTGTGGACTATGGCTCTTTGCCTTATCTGCACGGATACCTTGAAGTTTTTTTCAAATTTGCAGTAAGAAAAAAAAAAAAAAAATCGGAGAAAACCTATGAATGTTGCGTGTTCCAATTCAAACAGCAAACCTAAAACGTTTTAAAAAGTATCTTACCTTTTGTGTGTATATTTGCACTCTAGGCTGCCCAGAGTCCAGCTCCAAACTACTCTGAACAATTTTAGGGGGTTTAGAGTAGTTTGTGGTCAGTGATTCTGTCCCCACAGACTAGGGACACACCAAACTTTCCTTCATTAACATACGCAAATTCCATATCTTTAATTCTTTGTTGGTGCAGACAGTGGTCAAAGCTAATTTACAACTGATAATGAGATCTGCTAGCATGGTACAGACAGGGTTGTGATGGTAAACAAATTGTCATGCACTCAAACATTAAAGAGAAAGAAAAGCTAAGCGAAATTTCCATTCTGGAGTTTTAAGAAAATGGAATTTAAAAATGTAAGCAGCAAATTGTATTTTTTTTTTACACTTATGCCATGTAAATGGGAACATTTAACAAATATAAAAACATGCTATCCCAACTTGGCTGCAAAAGTGGAAATACACTTTTTAAAGCAGAGTTCCACCCAAAAATTGTACTTTTACTTATCCGGTTCCTCCCCCCCTCCGGTGTCATATTTGGTACCTTTCAGGGGGGAGGGAGGAGCAAATACCTGTTTAATACAGGAATGTGTTCCCACTTCTGGCTATCCACACCATGTCCGGCCCCTCCGCTGTCTTCTGGGAGACGCAAAGTTCCCAGAAGACGGCGGGGACCAGTCAGGACGCGAAGCACGACTCGTGCATGCGCAGTAGGAAAGCCGCAAGGCTTCTCTGCCTGAACATGGTGATGCCTCCACCTGGGAGCTGAGGGAGGGGTCGGCTTCGGGTGAGGGCATTGCGGTGAACCCTGGACAGGAAAGTGTTCTTATTTTAAAAGTCAGCAGTTGCAGTATTGGTACCTGCTGACTACATTTTTTTTTTGGCGGAACTCCGCTTTAAATGTTTTCATTTTGAAGCCAGCTCTTTAATATCTTCTGGACAGGGAGGAGAGTTTCATGTAGTTTCAAGATCAACTTGGTGCATTCAGCCTGCCCAGTAACGGTTTGAAGCTTGGCCAGTTCAGCAGATTCCAACAGTGTATGACCGGCCTTAGTCTCCTGCTTCAGGCATCTGCTGATAGGAACAGGAACACCTTAATGACACTGTGGGATATGTTTACATGGGGTTAGGTCTACGTTTCTTGGCAGATTCCTTTAGAAGGCCTTTCTGGGCAGTCTTGTATTCACTCAGGTGAATAATCTTTGCTATTCAGATAGGATGCCTGTCCCTTGTCACATGGACGCTGCTGCTTGATTGAAATACATTTTTTACACAAATGGAACTTTCCTTTGGTGGCATTTAATACCGCTGTTTTTTTCTTTGCTAAATAATCGCAAGGAAGATTGAAAAATTAGAGAAAAAAAGTGTTGGTTTTCGGTTATAAAATTTTGCAAATAAGCACTCCTAACCTAGGCCAAATTGTAGTCTGCTACATTTCTTTAGTAAAAAATAACGGCTTACCTGTAAAATCCTTTTCTTGGAGTACATCATAGGACACAGAGTCAATTACTTGGTGGGTTATAGGCCTACCTTCAGGTGTTGACACTGGTATAACCAATACAGGAAGTTGACTCCCCTATATAACCCCTCCTCCCAGGAGTACCTCAGTTTTTGTAGCAAAGCAATATACTCTCACCCCAAAAAACAGAGGGGCGGGAGCTCTGTGTCCTATGATGTACTCCAAGAAAAGGATTTTACAGGTAAGCCGTTTTAAAAATCCTATTTTCTTTATCGTACATCATAGGACACAGTCTCAAGTTATTACTTGGTGGGATGTCCCATAGCAATGCTACTTGAGGGGAGGGAGACAACCCGTAGAGTAACCCCCAGACCTGAGGACTTATACTGCTGCCTGCAGCACACTGCGCCCAAAGGCGATATCCTCATTCCATCTTGCATCCACTTGATAACATTTTTCAAATGTATGTACTGAAGACATACATTTGTATGTACTGGGAACGCACTGCCCAAGAAGCACCAACAGCTCTGGTAGAGTGCTCCTTAACTTGAAAAGGGGGAATCTTTCCCTTTAAATCATAAAAGTTTGAATTATAACTTGTCGAATCCACTTGGAGACAGTGGATTTCGACGCTGCCTGTCCTTTCTTAGGACCCTCTGGCAGAATAAAGAAGACGCCAGTCTTACGAATCTGAGCAGTTTTCTTCAAATAGATCTTCACTGCTCTCACTACATCAAGACAATGTAGAGACTTTTCTTCCCTGGAACCTGGTCTTCGGAAAAACGAAGGCAGGACAATATATTCAGATGAAAGCCTGAAACTACCTTTGGCAAAAAGCCTGGACGAGGGGGAAACGCCACTCTGTCCTCATAAATAACCAAATATGGCTCTTTACAAGAAAGAGCAGCCAATTCTGACACCCTCCTTGCTGACGATATAGCAACTAAAAATACCAGCTTCCTTGTCAAGAGGACTAAAGGAATATGCTGTAATGGTTTCGAATGGCTGTTTTTGCAACACCGACAAAACTAGATTTAATTCCCAAGGGCTTAAGGGAGATCTAACTGGCGGATTTATCCGCAGCACTCCTTGCATGAAACCCCGGACTAAAGAATGCATAGCAAGCGGTCTTTGAAACAAAATTGATAAGGCTGAGACTTGGCCCTTAATAGTACTCAGGGCCAGCTTCATCTCTACGCCTAACTGTAGAAAGGCAAGAATTCTGCCAATGATATATCTCCGAGGGTGCCAACCCTTAGATTCACACCAGGAAACATAAGCTTTCCAGGCTCTATAATATATAGCTCTAGAAGATGGCTTCCTAGCATTAATCAAAGTAGAGATAACTGACCTGGAAAGCCCACGTTTCTTCAGAATGTGGGTCTCAATAGCCAAGCCGTTAAATTTAGCGTTTGTAAAGTAGGATGGAATATAGGCCCCTGCGATAGCAGGTCTGGCCTTAGTGGGAGGGGCCAAGGACCCTCCACTGTCATCTTTACGATCTCCGCGTACCATGACCTTCTGGGCCATGCTGGTGCCATCAGTATTAGCGACTTTCTTTCCAGCTCGATCCTGGAAAGAAGCCGAGGCGGCAACCGGATCGGGGGAAAAGCATAGATCAGTGAGAACTGATCCCACGGGGTCACCAACGCATCTGTTCTGTACGCAAGTGGGTCCCCCTTGTCCTGGACACAAAGTTGACTAGTTTTGTGTTGAATCTGGATGCTAGAAGGTCTACGTCCGGAGTCCCCCATTTTTAGCAAACAGGTCTAAACACTTCGGGATGAAGAGACCATTCCCCCGGGAATAGCTGCTGGTGACTTAGATAGTCCGCCTGCCAATTCTCTACTCCCAGAATGAAAACTGCAGATAGGCAGGGGACAATCTCTTCCGCCCATGTTAGAATCTGGTTCACCTCTCTCTGAGCTGACTGACTTCAGGTGCCCCCTTGGTGATTGATATATGCCACAGCCGTAGCATTGTCGGATTGAATCCTGACAGGAATTTTTTTTTAACCTGGAGGTCCAGGTCTTTAGAGCCAGATATACTGCCCGAATCTCTAGGATGTTGATGGGTAAGGTACCTTCGGTTCCTGACCATCGTCTCTGGACAGTCTTCTCTAGTACTGCTCCCCAGCCTGAAAGGCCGGCATCCATCGTTACTACCTTCCAGATAATTGGTCTGAAGGTTTTTCCCTTCAGCGAGTTCCAGGATAGTAACCACCAACTGAGGCTCTGGGACACTCTTGGAGACAGCCGCATTGGCAAATCCAAAGTTGGATTCGTTTTGTTCCAAGCAGACAGGATACTGCTTTTAAACAGTCTCAAATGGAATTGGGCATAGGGAACTGCTTCGAATGAAGCTACCATCTTCCCTAACAATCTCATGCAAAGGCGAATTGAAGGATTTTTTTCTTTACCTAAACATCCTCACTAGCTCCTGTATGGAGCTGATCTTTGCCAGAGGCAAGAACACCCTCTTCTGGGCTGTATCTATGATCATGCCTAGAAACGCCAGCCTCTTTAGTGGCTTCAAGGAGGACTTCTTTAGGTTGAGAATCCAACCCAAACTTTTCAGGTAACTGCTTGACACGGCTACGCCCCGTCTTAAGTGAGCCACTGACCGGTCTATTAACAATAGATTGTCTAAGTAAGCCAAGACAGTTATGCCCTGTGCTCTTAACCTGGCTAGAGGTGGAGCAAGTACTTTTGTGAATACCCGAGGTGCTGTAGCAAGGCCGAAGGGCAAGGCTACAAACTGAAAATGCTTCTTTTCTACCTTGAAACGCAGAAACCTCTGGTGAGGAGGGAATATAGGGACATGCAGATATGCATCTCTGATGTCGATGGATGCCAGAAGTTCCCCTCCTTGTAGGATAGATACGACTGACTTGATTGACTCCATGCGAAAGGAGCGGATCCTCAGGAACTGATTTAGATTCCGTAGATCTAGAATTGGTCGGATATTTCCATTCGGCTTTGGCACCGTAAATAGGTTTGAGTAAAACCCCAAACCCTGCTCTTCTTTGGGAATCAGCATGATAACCCCTTGAGCCAATAATCGGTCCAACGCTTGCAACAGGGATCGCTTTTTGGCTGGATCCCTGGGAACATTTGATCTGGGCCGGTGGAAACTCTCAGAGATACAGTGGAGAGAGTCCATCTGTCCTGAATTTCCCTTTGCCAGACTTCTGAGAACCTCAGAAGTCTTCCCCCCACCTTGGCGAGGGGAGATGCCTCTTCATGACGAGGCCTTGGTATTCTGCTTTGCAGACTTGCTGCACCAGGTCCTCCTCTGTGCCTGGGTCTGACCCTGAGATCTCTCCGTGGGGTCCGACGGCAAAGGCCGCCACCCCTGCCTAGAGGAGGATGCCCTTGGCGCTGGGGAAAAAGTCTGTTTAAATGAAGGACGTTTATAATTTTCTTTTGACTGGTAAAAGAGTACTGTTTCCGCTGGAAATAGTCTGAATGTATTTATCCAAGCTATCTCCAAAAAGGTGTTCTCCCTTAAAGGGGAAACCAGTTAGAAGATTTTTACAAGGCGTTTCAGCTGACCAACCCTTTAACCAAAGGGCCCTTCGCATAAGTACAAGCGCCAGACGTGATGCCTGGTGAATAGAGTCCTTTATAGCATCTATGGCAAAGCATAATGCTTTAGGTAGCTCGGCCAACTCCTGAGCTTGTTGTGCAGGGATCTCTTTGAGGGCATCTGTAAACTGGTCCTTTAAGGACTGACAGATGCCCATGGCTGCCATTGCAGGCTGAGTTACGGTCCCTGCTACGGAAAAAGAGGATTTTAACAGATCTTCCAACTTTTTATCTGTTGGATTCTTAAGCATATGTGCATTGTCCACTGGACAAGTTAAACTTTTCACATTGGAAATCACAGTGTCTACTGCTGGAATCTTCCACCTTTTAGTGAATTTTTCCTCCATAGGATAGAGATTAGAGAATCTCTTAGGAGGGGAGAAATGCTTATCCGGATGATCCCATTCGGAATAAATAAGATTTTCAAGTAATGCATGTACTGGAAACGCATGTACAGGCTGAAAAGGTTTTAAGGATCCCAAAGAGGATACCGGACCTTCAGCTAACGCCGTTAGGGGCAACATGAAAGAGCGAACCATCTCATCTTCAGTTTGTGAAGGTGAAATTTTAAGTACCGTTTCCTCTGCAGAGGAATAACCGGCTTGTTTTTCTTCCCGATCAGCTGCAGGAAAAACCTCGTCATGTCCTCATAGTTCTTTAGGACCCTCCACTGACTGTAAACAGTCTAAGGTGGGGGAGGGGGATCTAGGACGTTTCCCATCCACCTGGATGGATGATGCGATTAAAGTCGCTAATCTTCCTTCTAAGCCCTGCAGGGAAGAGGAAAGTGCTTCTTCAGTCACATATACAGGGGCTGAAGTGTGTGAAGTAGTTGCACCACTGCTAGCTTCCAATCACTCACCCTGGCTTGCCATGTCTGATCTCTCTGAAGAGGAAGACAGTATGGGAGGCATGACTGGGGTTCCCAGCGCCTGAGGGTGACATCTTAAGTAGCTTTATGGTAGGTCTGGAAAACATAATGCCAAGTACAAAAGCAGAGGTACACACAATATTATCTGCTAAATAGTTCTAGCCAAACAATGCATGCTAACAGTTATTTTCCTGTACTGGAAATGCCTGTTTTACACCCTTACGTGCCCCGCACTAGATGTCTCTTAGTATAACAGACTCCTCTCCTCAGTGGACTGGCTGCGATTCCAGGCTGAGTTTACGTGTAGCAGAGTGCTTTAATGTGTGAGCCTCAGGTGGACCTGATTGGCATCCACAGCGCTTCCCCCTCAGTAATCCAACGCTGTGTGGATAGACACTGTCTCATACATGTGACCTACGGCCACGCCCCTCTGTGTCCCCCGGCAACCCCCCATTCAGCTTCAATATGCTTAGCTCGTGCACGCGCAGCATATGGGTCTGCATTATGCAGACCTGAGGGGAGAGGGAACCCATACTGCTTTAGAAACAACTGCCGGTATGCCGCTCCACAGAAGGCTAGGATACCTACCATTAACTGAGTAAAAAATACGCCAAACAACTCCAAAGGAGGGGGGGGTTCTGTCAGCATGCTGCTAAACTCTGCAGAGTTTTTATGATATGGGATACATTTTCCCCTTAGCTGCTAAGCAGCTGATAACAATCCAGCCTGCTAATTCCCTACACATATACTGAGACAGCGCTGTTCTATGGTATTAAGGCATATAAAAGGTTATTTTCTTTTTTTTTTTTTAGAAAATCTTTTTTTAGCATAATTTTTTTTTTTTTTTTTTACCTTATCCTTGATGCAGGATACTGCTGAAACAGCAGATCCAAACTTCACCCATCATGGCGGGCTGCGTTATCACACGCTCAAAGACTGGGGTCCTTTTAAAAAAAAGGGGTTCCGCTCCTTTGGGCCTTGTATAGCACCCCTCAGGACAGCTTTAGGTAATGTAGCAAGACCAAAAAGCGTCCTTGTTCCTAGGGTCCAGCTCTCAAAGAAGCATTACAGGCAAAACCTTGTTCTTGCATCAAGGTCCAGGTACCATCCTATGGCCTCAGTCGCGAGGATGGATCTGATTGTGGAGGTTTCTTTAAATCCAGCATGGATCCCTCCTGGAGCTCCTTAGAGCACACCTTCACTCGTGACCAACACCTTTAGACACTGGTGAAAAAACTGAGGTACTCCTGGAAGGAGGGGTTATATAGGGGAGTCAACTTCCTGTATTAGTTATACCAGTGTCAACACCTGAAGGTAGGCCTATAACCCACCAAGTAATTACTATGATGTACGATAAAGAAATAACTCAAGTCAGTGCATATTTAGACTGCAGGAAAGTTAGAGCCCACAAGTGATGGTATATATTTGAAAATCTATCTGTCCTGATGTACTCAGGGCCTAACCTTTATTATAATTGTTTTTTTTTGGAGGCTCGAAAATGCCAGGATAGTACAGACACCAGCAAAATTGGAAAGTAGACAGTCCAAAAAAGGTATTTAGTTGGTTAAAGTTGTAATTTGACAAAAAAAAATTTGAAAAAAAAAAAAAAAAAAAAAAAATTATATATATATATATATATATATATATATATATATATATATATATATATATATATATATATATATATATATATATATATATATATATATATATATAATGTGGCGGGTATCAGAGGACACCTCTGAATATGCAGCCATCATTCGGCCTATATATTTACATGTACGATTCAACCGCATTGATATATGTATGAATTTTTATACTGTCCTGTAAAACTATGTGTATTATTTTTGTGAATACGTTTGTAATATATTTTTTACTCATATTTTGGTCTGCCTTAACCACTTAACAACCGGCCCACACCCAAATGACAGCTACAGGGCGGTTGTTTAACTCTGAGAGGCAGTCATATGACGTACTCCCAGAAATCCGCTCTTGCGCGCACTCGAGAGCATCCGTGACCGCCGGGTCCACAGGACTTGCTCATCGCGGCCGTTTACCACACGATCGCTCCGTCAAATGATGGAGCGATCACTTGTAAACAAAGCGCTGTCATGTTATGATGCCGGTTCCTCCCTCCCCTCTCCGTACCGATCGGTACAGCGGAGGGGGAAGAGATCGGTGTTAGCAGCGCTGTGGGCTGGATCTGCAGTGCCCACATCGCTGCTCACTGAAAATTAACTCCGCAATATTCCGCTTTTTTTTCAGGCTTCCCAGTCCAGAGGTGATGCCATATTCCTGTTTACATTCCTTGTAATAGGAATAAAAGTGATCAAAAAATGTTTTTTTTTTTTTGAGAAAAAAAAAAAGTGTCAATCTAAAATAAAGTAAAATGAATAAAAAAAATATTTTTTTTTTAAAGCGCCCCTGTCCCCATGTGCTCACATGCAGAAGTGAACATACACGCAAGTCCTGCCCACATATGAAAACGGTATTCAAACCACACGTGTGAGGTATCGCTGTGAACGTTAGAGCGAGAGAAATAATTTTGGCCCTAGACCTCCTCTCCAACTCAAAACATGTAACCGGTAAAAAAGTTTAAAGCGTCGCCTATGGGGATTTTTAAGTAACAACGTTTGGCGCCATGCCACGAGCGTGTGCAATTTTGAAGAGTGACATGTTGGGTATCTATTCTATTTACTTGGCATAACTTCATCTTTCACATTATGCAAAAACATTGGGCTAACTTTACTATTTTCTTTTGTTTTTTGTTTAAGCACAAAACTGTTTTTGTTCCAAAAAAAGAAAAAACACGTTCGAAAAATTGCTGCGACCACCATTGTATTCTCTAGGGTCTTTGGTAAAAAAAAAAAAAATATATAATGTTTTGGGGTTCTATGTAATTTTCTAGCAAATTATAATTTTTACATGTAGGAAAGAAATGTCAGAATTGGCCTGGGTGCTCCAGAATGCCTGATAGTGCTCCCTGCATGTTGGGCCTCTGTATGTGGCCACACTGTGTAAAAGTCTCACACATGTGGTATCGCCATACTCGGGAGTAATAGCAGAATGTGTTTTGGGGTGTAATTTGTGGTATGCATATGCTGTGTGTGAGAAATAAGCTGATATGACAATTTTGTGAAGGAAAAAAAAAAAATCTTGATTTTGCATAGAATTGTAGGAAAAAATTACAACTTCAAAAAACTCATCATGCCTCTTACTAAATACCTTGGATTGTCTTCTTTCTAAAAAGGGGACATTTGGGGGGTAATTGTACTTTTATGGGATGTTAGGGTCTCAAGAAATGATATAGGCCGTCAGTCCTTCAGGTGTGATCAATTTTCGGATATTGGCACCACAACTTTCACAAAGGCCAAATAATATCCACCAATTTGTACTTATTTTTACCAAAGATATGTAGTAGTATAAATTTTGGCCAAAATTTAAGAAAAACTACTAATCTGCTAAGTTTTATAACAGAAACGAAGAAAAATATTTTTTTTTTTACAGAATTTTTGGCCTTTTTTTTATAGCACAAAAAATAACAAACCCAGCGGTGATTAAATACCACCAAAAGAAAGCTCTATTTGTGTGAAAAAAGGACAAAAAATTTCATATGGGTACAGTGTTGCATGACTGAGTAATTGTCATTCAAAATGTGAGCACCGAAAGCTGAAAATTGGTCTGGTTATTAAGTGCCCAGTGGTCAAGTGGTTAAAAGTCCCACTGTACTGGGGGGTACTGTGATCTCCTTGTTAGAGGATCTTTCTATTTACATCCTTTATCACTAAGGATGAACTGTCCTCAGCCCTTGCTGGGTTAGAGCACAGGATTGCTGGCATGATTGCCTCCATCACACAGGGTGGCAAGAAGCGTGACATATCCCCCTCCATGGAGCCTCTTAGTTTGGAATGGGTTGAGGATGGGGAAGAGCTAAAAGTTCAGGATTCTGTGGAGGGCCTGGCGGAGGAGGAGTCTGCTTCCGAGCAATCTGGACAAAATTATATCCTGTTGAGGTCTGCCTCTCAGTCGGAGAGGCTTTCATCCCTTCACGTTGCCTCTTAAAAAAAGCCAGAGGTGACTGAGCACCCCCCCCCCCCCCCCCCCCGGGTCATCTTGGAATCCCTGAGGCCTTTTTAGGCCACACAAGCTTTCCTCCTACACCCCCTGCTGGAACAGGCGATGTATGCCGATTGGGAACATCCCAACAGAATTGTGTTCCCCATATGAGGTTTTCTTTTTGCTATCCCATGGATGAGAAGTTTGTTAAAGGGAGCATGCCAGCCGTAGATGCAGCAGTCTCTTCCTTAAAGACCTTAACTTGTCCAGGTAGATAATGCTTGAAAGACCCTCTTGACAAGAAATCGGCGTCATTAAAGGCTTCCTTTTCTTTGGCCAGTTCAGGCATTAAGCCAGCTGTTGCAGCAATTGGTATCTACCAGTCCGTAAAGGATCGGGTCAAAATGGCCTGGTAGGCCCAACCAGGAGGATGATCTTCCTGAAAAAAAAACATATTCCTTTAGAGCTGGGTTTTGCTGTTGACACCTTAAAAAGGCTTCAATACAGCAGGTTTGTCATTTGACTCTCTTGTCTGTACATATGCACAGACTTTTGTGGCTTAACTGGTCAGCCGAGCGTCCTTGTGAAAAGTTATTGGCAGGTTTCCTCTTTTAATGGGGAAAGTTTATTGGTGATCATTTGGACGAATATATTCAAAAGATTCCCAGAGGGAAGCGTTATCTACTTCCTGTGAAGAAAAGCACCCTAGTTTAAAACTTCAGGGACTGCTTCCTCAAATGTCTCAGCGCCAAGTTCAGCTGCCAACAGAGAGCTAGGGCCATGGGCAAGCCGCAAGGCCAGAAAAAGCCCTGGGTCTAAGATTCTTCTAAACCCAGCACCAAGCCCTCCTTTTGAGGAGACCATCCAGTGGGGGGGAAGGCTGCTGCACTTTGCGGACATTTGGAGAACAATAATTCAAGACGAGTGGGTCACCTTAATTATATCCCAGTTACAAGCTGGAGTTGCGGGAGTTCCCCCTCAGAGGTTTTTAAGATCCAGCATTCCCTTGGATCCTCCAAAAAGACTTACTGCTTCAGGCACTACATCATTTAGTGCATTAAGGAGTGATTGTACAGGTTCCTGTATCCGAAGGAGCAAAGCGGTTTATGGTTTAAAAACCAAACAATGTCACAGGGCCCAGTTTTGGACCCAAGATCCCTGAACCAGTATCTACTAATCCAGTCCTTTAGGATGGAGTCTGCCCTCTCACTTGTAGCCTCTCTCCAGATGGAAGACTTTTTAGCCTCCATCGATATAAAGGATGTGCTCAAGGTCTAAATTATTTAGGTCTGATCCTAGATACAGTCCAAGCAAGAGTATTCTTGCCATCCGCAAGGATATGTGCCCTGAAGAATCAGGTGCATCAGATAAGGGGCACGAGACAACCCTCCATTCGGGTCTGTACGAGTCTTTTAGGGAGGATGGTATCCTCTGAGGCGGTGCCCTACGTCCAGTTCCATTCCAGGCCTCTACAACAAGACATTGTTTGGAACAGGAGAGGACAAGCCCTGGATTATCCAATGTTCTTCTCTCCTTGGGCACGCTTAAGTCTAAACGGGTGGTTCCAGGATCAGAACCTGCGTAAGTGAAGATCCTTCCTCCCGTTAATAACTTAAAGAGTACTGACTACAGAGGCCAGTCTCTCAGGCTGGGGAGCGACCCTAGAGGGGCTCACAGCTCAAGGGAAATTGTCAAGGACAGAACAGATCCTGCCCATCAACATCCTGGAATTCTGGGCAGTACAACTGGCCTTACGGTCCTGGATGGTGGAGCGTCAGGACTACCCTATCAGGGTTCAGTCCAACAATGCCACTGCAGTGGCCTATATAAACCAAGGCAGTACCAGGAGTCGTTCCACTCTGAAGGAGGTGAACATACTAGCCTGGGCAGAAGGACGTGTGCCGATTCTATCCGCAGTCCATATCCCGGTAGTAGAGAACTGGGAGGCAGATTATCTCAGCTGCCAGCAGATCTGCCGGGGGGGGGGGGGCTTCCAGGAAATTTGCCAACGTTAGGGATGGCCAGAGGTCGACCTACTGGCACATCCAGCTTTAACAAGCTACAACAGTTTGTGCCTTGAACAAGAGATCCTCTGGCAATTGGAGCACATGCTCTGGTAGTTCCCTGGAGCCAGTTCTAACTGGTTTATGCTTTCCCTCCAATCCCTCTCCTTCCACATTTGTTGCTCAGGATTCAGAGGGGTCATTCTGGTGGCACCAGCCTGGCCCAGAAGGCCCTGGTTCACGGAGATTGCGAGTAAGATGGGCAATGGACGCTTCCACTGTGCCCTGATCTACTATCTGAAGGTCCCATATTCCACCTCAATTTACAATCCCTAAATTTGACGCCATGGTGTTAAAAGGACCTTGGAATCTCAGAACCAGTGGTGTCTACCCTAGTGAATTCTAGAAAAGCTGTCACAAGGAAGAGCCATCATAAAGTCTGGAAGACTTATATTGCTTGGTGTGAAGCCAAAAAACGGCATCCTCAGAAATGCGCGATTGGGAGAATTCTCTTTTCTACAGTCAGCTCTAGAAATCAAATTGGCTTTGTGTACAGGGGCCAAGTTTGTCCCCATCAGTATTCTTCCAAAGGCCTTTAGCCTCCCATTCACTGGACCTTTATGCAGGGGGCAACTCGCTTGCTTCCCCCCCCCCCCCCCCATGGGACTTGAACTTGGTGCTGTCTGTTACAGAAACAACCATTGGAGCCCATCAAGGAAATTCCATTAGCCCTTGTACACACGGTCGGAGATTCAGACAACCAAATCCGACGGTTTCTGTCCGACGGATCTTGTCCGAAACTGTTGCATACACACGGTCGGAAGAAGTTGTCGGAAAATCCGATCGTTCAGAACGTGATGACGTTATTTCGTTACGACAGGACTACGTTCAGGCTAGTAGCCAATAGCTTTAGCCTAGGAATTTGATCTGAGCATGCGTGGCACTTTGTCCGATCGGAAATTCTCTACGCATGATCGGAGTATGTCCGATCGGACCAGTTTTTCGGAAAAAATTTCCAGCAAGTTGGAAAATTTGGTCCGACGGATATTCTGACAGAAACAGTCCGATGCATACCACACAGTCGGATTATCCGACAAAACGGTCCGATAGGACACATTCTGACGGATTCTCCGACCGTGTGTACAAGGGCTTAGACTTGCTGTCATGCAAGCTAGCTTTCCGGATGGCAGCTTCCATTTCCAAGTAAACAAAGCTCCTCCCTTTAGGGCGAGAGCTCATTCTACCAGGGGTGGAGGAACCTCCTGGGTTTTTGCCATCGGGCATCTGTGGCTCAGATTTGTAAGGTTGCTACCTGGTCTTCAGCGCATACGTTCACAAAATTGTATCAAGTGGATGTTCGAGCAGCCGAGGATTCACTTTTCGGCTGCAGTGTACTGTGGGCTGCCGTATAAAGTCTGATGGCTATTGTTTGACAGGGTGTCTCCCTCCCCTCAAGGCTATTGCTCTGGAAAGTCCCAGCAGGCTATGACCATTAGCTTAACTCTGTGTCCCATGATGTATGAAAAAGAAAATAGGATTTTTTTTCATCATACTTACCTGTAAAATACTTTTGAGTACATCATGGGACACAGAGGTCCCTCCCCTCTTTTTTGAAGATTCAGTGCTTGCTACAAAAAACTGAAGTACTTCCTGTATTGGAGCAGTTATATAGGAGATCACATCCTGTCTAAAGACCTTTGGTCTACCAGTGTCCATTCACCTGGATATGAAGTATAGCCCAGCAGGTAATGAATATTCGCTTCTGTCCCCATGATGTACTCAAATAAAAGGATTTTAAAATCCTCAAAAGAGTCTACCATCAACCCTAGGACTTTCATGCAGACGTCAGGAGTCAGATCACTTCTGGACTAGAGTATAAGTCTTGAAGTGGTGAGTTTGAAGTCACTCGTGGGAGTTTGTTCGAGTGGCCACGAGTCTTGTTAAACTCTTTTGCAAAAAAGTTTTATCCCTATTGTTCGGTCACCAGTATGGTATTTGTATATTGAAATCCTATCCCCTCTCAAGCGTCTCTTAATTCAGTGCTCGCAACCTTTCCTCATAACCAATATCCTCCAGACCCTTTATTAGCTTTGTTGCCCTTCTTTGTACTCGTTATATTTCCAGTATATCCTTCCTGAGGACTTGTGCCCAGAACTGGACAGCATTACTCTAGGCCGAACCAGTCTTGTAGAGCAGGGGAATTATTGTTTTGTTTCTGGAGTTGATCCCCTTTTTAATGCATGCCAATATTCTATATGCTTTGTTAGCAGCAGCTTGGCATTGCATGCCATTGCTGAACCTATCATCTACTAGGACTCCCAGGTTATTTTCCATCCTCGATTCCCCCAGAGGTTCTCCCCCCGTGTATAGATTGCATTCTTATTTTTGCCACCCAATTGCATTATTTTACATTTTTTTTTCTACATTGCACCTCATTTGCCATGTAGTTGCCATGTAGTTGCCCACCCCATTAATTTGTTCAGATCTTTTTGCAAGGTTTCCACATCCTGCGGAGAAGTTATTGCCCTGCTTAGCTTAATATAATCCGCAAATAGAGATTGAACTGTTTACCCCATCCTACAGGTCGTTTATGAACAATTTAAATAGGATTGGTCCCAGCACAGAACCCTGGGGGACCCCACTACCCACCCCTGACCAGAGTACTCCCCATTACCACCCTCTGAACTCACCCTTGTAGCCAGTTTTCAATCCATGTACCCTATGGTCCATGCCAACTAACCTTATTTTGTACAGTAAACATTTAAGGGGAACTGTGTCAAATGCTTTTGCAAAATCCAGATAAAAATCCAGCTGCAAAATCCACGTCTACAGGCCTTCCTTTAGCTGGCAACTCACCTCCTCATAGAAGGTTAGTAGATTGGTTTGGCAAGAACGATTCTTCATGAATCCATGTCGATTACTGCTAATGATACCGATCTCATTACTAAAAGCTTGTATACAGTCCCTTGTCCCCTCCAGTTTACATACTATTGATGTTAGGCTAACTGGTCTAATTCCCAGAGATGTATTTTGGGCCCTTTTTTAAATATTGGTGCTACCTGTTATATTTACCTGCTCTATGCAGTGGTTTTCCACAGAGCAGCCAAGATCCTCCTCTGGCCCCTCCCTCCTGCCCCCACAGCAAGCAGCTTGCTATGGGGCACCCAAGCCGAGCTGCTGCTCTGTGTCCATTCAGACAGAACCACAACTTGGCCCTGTCCCCCCACCCCCCATTGGCTTACTAACTTTGGTTAACAGCAGCGAGAGTCAATGGTGTCCGCTGTGTGTCTCTGCCAATCAGGAGGGAAGAGTCCCGGCCAACCGAGTCTCTCGTGCAACAACTCTGGATCACGATGGGGCTCAGGTAACCATTAGGGTGGCTGAGGGGGAGCTGCTACACAGGTTTATCTTAATGCACTGAATGTATTAAGATAAACATTCTGCCCTTAGAACTACTTTAACCACTTCAGCCCGGGAAGATTAGGCTGCTCAATGACCAGGCCATTTTTAGCGATACGACACTGCGTCGCTTTAACTGACAATTGCGGTCGTACAACATTGTACCCAAACAAAATTGACGTTCTTTTTCCCCACAAATAGAGCTTTCTTTTGGTGGTATTTGATCATCTCTGTGGTTTTTATTTTTTGCGCTATGAACAAAACCGACAATTTTGAAAAAAATAAATAAAAATGTTGTAATTTTTGCTATAATATCCATTGTTTCCTCAGTTTAGGCCGATATGTATTCTATATATTTTTGGTAATACAAAAAAAAAAATCGCAATAAGCATATATTGATTGGTTCTAGCATCTACAAAATAGGGGAAATATTTATGGCTTTTTTTTTTTTTTTTTTTTTTTTTTTTTTTTTTACTAGTAAAGGCGGTGATGAGCGATTTTTATCAGGACTGCGACGTTATGGCAGACAGATCAGACACATTGAAGCGGGACAGAAGAGATAAAAAAACCTATATTGTACCCCTGGATTCAAAATGTTTTGGATCCGGTTAGTCAAAGGCTAACAGTTGTTCCCCAACTTTGAAAAGTGGGGACATCCCCTCAATGCGTGGAGGGTATGCTTGAAATGTTTGAGTCAAAAGGTCTGATGGAACAGAGCACCTGCCTTGGACTGACTTAAAGAGTTCGAAAGAAATGACTGAAACTCTCTAATCTCATAAGGAAGAGCTCTTCCAGCTGGAGACTTGGCTTTATTTTGCTGGGGAAAAAGGGTACTTTTCCCCCCCACTGAAATCCTTGATAAAGTAGCCCAGGGGAGGTACCAAAGAGGTGTTCTACATCAAAAAAGGCATATGCAGTATGCATTTTTTGCACTTGTTTTGCAGACCAACATTTTAGCAAAAGTCTTGCATTTATGCACAGACCGGAAACTCTTCTGCATGAGAGATACAATATCCACAAGCCCAACACCATAGGAGGAGGGTAACAAGCATGCGTGCCATTTGCTTTACAATGGTCCTTAGTTCTTACTCCCATGGTGGCAAATGGGTAGCGACCGGTTGCAAAGCAGATCAAGTTCTCATTCCCGATAAACTTTACTTTTAAGCATCATAACAAATTCTTGAAAATTCACGGAGTCCAAAAGGAGCCTCCCACCATCAAGAGTTCGCACAGGAAAAGACCAAAAATAGACAGCTAGTGGAATTTAGGACAGTTAAAATGACCAAAGTATGCTCTAAAGCAAAGGCCATATGCTCCCAGGACTAGACCTGTGTAAAGGTTCTGGGTTGGTGTCAGAAACGGCAGCCAGCTCAGAAGAGTAGAAGAGGCTCTGTTCAATGAGAAGGAAAGTCAAGAGCAGCGCCACTCAGTGCAGTATATAGGTGTAAAAGATTTTAATGAGTTCAGATAAAACTCACACTTAAGCGGTAACAGACAAGTGTGTGTAAAGCATCCTTAGTCTCCCTTGGTGTCCAGCGGTGGCAGTCCCTGGCCGCGCTGTGGTTCCCGCAGATCCGAGGCTGGATGATGTCAGCATGACCAGCACGTCAGCAAAAATGGACAAGGGGCGTGGGGTGAGTCGCTCGCATTCAGAGCATGCGTACTCCGTCAGACATACCTGATGAAGGAGCATGCATGCTCCGAATTAGAGCTGCTCATCCATGCCCCCTGTCCATTAGTGTTGACCATGCTAACACCATCCAGCCTTGAAGCTGCAGGAACCACCGGATCGGCTCGGGGACTGCCACACCACCGCTGCCCAGCCAGAAACCAAGGGAGCCTAAGGATTCTTTACACACGTTTGTTACTGCTTAACCCCTACAAGATTTTACCTCCTTCCTCACCAGAGCACTTTTTACACTTTGGCACTGCATTGCTTTAACTGACAATTGCGTGGTCATTAGACGCTGTACTCAAACAAAATTTGCGTCCTTCCCCACAAATAGAGCTTTCTTTTGGTGGTATTTTATCAACTCTGGTTTTTATTTTTGTGCTAAACAAAAACTGTGACAATTTGGGAGGAACGACAAACCACACAATAAGCGTATATCGATTTGTGCAAAAGTTAGAGTCTCCCGACAGCACAGGGATGTGTGTTTTTACACATACCCGTGCATGGCCGGCAATGACTGTGCCCACTGGCCACGCGCATCAGGTTCCCCGCCGCACAGTGGGAGATGCCGGACGTACCGTATGGGATTTCATCCGGGAGAGCCATTGTGCCGCAGTATATCTGTGTGACACCGGTCGGCAAGTGGTTAAATGGTGAGTTTTACTTGAACTCATTAAAATTGTTTATGCCTACATACTGCACTCAGAATGGCACTCCTCTTTCCTTCTCATCAACCAAGAGTGCAGCCAGAAGCAGGAGAACCTCTGTTCTATTCTATCCCCTGTAGCAGGCTGGGCTCTCTCCTCTCTTTACCCCCCCCCCCCGCAAAGTCAGCAGCTAGATTGGAGGGAGAGCGCACAGCTCAGCCTGCTACAGGGGATGGGATAGAACAAAGTCTCTCATTCTTGGTTGTTAGAGGCTCCCTTGGACTCCGTGAAACTTCACAATTCGTTATGATGTCCAAAGGCTTAAATGTAAAGTTTACAGCGGGAATGAGACCTTCATCTGGATTATTCCAGAGTCACCAGTATCCATGTGGATGGGTTTGGGAAGTTTTTCCTGCAAGCTCATTTGGCTTTTCCATTAGTTTGAAGGCCATTACACTCTGGTAAGCTGCCATCCTTATTGTTGCTAGTTTATTCACACAGAGGAGTTGGGGAAGCTGGCTCTCCTTATGCATGCATTTCTCATGAGAAATGTTTTTTCTGGGACACTGGAATCTTCTCAACTGATCTTTTTTGCACTTTGTGATATTTTGGACTTTCACTGATGGCTTTTTTTTTTGCACGTTATACTTGTCATAACTGTTCCATTTGTCTTTTTTTTGACGCTGCACTTTAGAACTACTGTTTTGGATTTTTGTCTATTGGCCCATGCTTGCAGCTGTCCAGTCATTATTCCTGTTTTTACTAACACATTCAGTGCAGATACTTTTCAGTTTTTGTTTAATGGAATCTTTAAGCCTAGGAATAAGGTCAGCAAATTGAATCACCTTGAGCACAAAAATCACCAAAAGAAGAAAGGTCATCCACGGCTAAGTGTGCAGAGGCAGTTTCAGGCATATCAAACTCTGGAGGAGAGTCATAGATTTATGTTCATGGCTCCTATGTTCTGCATCCATTATCATGACAGTAATTTTACTCATAAAATCTGACATAGGCACAGAAAAGGGAGTCACGCCTAAAAGCTAGACAAAAGCAGTGTGTGGGCTTAAGCAGAGGACAATAGTCCAAGCTGTTAGCGTCAGGTTCTTAAGGAATAATGCAAGTCAACCCGTAGTTATAAGTGGTTTGTGAGCTGGCAAGGCCCACAAGACCTCTCCCCCTGCGATTACGATCTGTCATATTGTATTTAAAAAAAGCATAACAACCTCAAAGGGAAGTCACAAACCAGCTGTCGAAGGAGGAGAGGTTATACAACAGTCTGTGGCTGAGCCACTGTGAGGCACAGCAAGGAAGACTGACTCCTTACGAGCAGCCAGCGTGGAATCACAAGCTAAAAGGCAGGAGAGAATAGAGAAACTGCGTGCAACAAGCTGTATGCTGTGTGGCTCTAGGACTCATGAACACAGGCTGGTGTGACAAAAACATACAGGGAATGTGCAACATGTTTGAAAAGCTGTAGCGCTATTCCTTAGAGTGCAGGAGTCACAAAATGCATCACAGCAGACCTGTGCATGGGGGGAGGGGAGGGGGAGACAGAGAAACACATGTCAGAGCATCTGCAACAGTGTTAAACAGTATTGCAACACAGTCTCCAGACTTAACCAGACTGGCAATGCAGGACACAGATACAAAAGTCACATTCTGGACATGTTTTGCCCCTCAGGTGGGTATACCCCTAAGGTCATCTTCAGTATTATAGCAGAGTGTGTAGCATGGTTCTGGACCAGTAAAGAGCTCTGTGGCCAACACAGTACATCCGGTGTCTGGAGAGCTCCACAGGCAGGGACCAGTAACCAAAAAGGTCACATTACAAGCAGGCCCCACATCTTTGTCATCGGGCAGTCTGGCGATTGCCTCCAATAAACTCTTGGCTCTGCAGCTGACTTAATTAGCGGAAAAAATAAATTGAAGTGAAGTATGGCTTCACTTTTTCAACAGGATTTAAAGAGGAAGTAAACCCCGATGAGTTTACTTCCTCTTTCATTCCCTGCAAAGGCAAAGCATAATGGACTACTATGCATCGTATAGTAGCCCATTAAATGTCGCTTACCTGACACAGGAGCCAGAGAAGTCGCCGCTGTCCCCTGTAGTCCGCCGCATCCATCTTGTTGGTGGGGTCTCGCAGCACCGCCTCTGTCATTCGAAGCCGTGATGACGTCACTCCCGCGCATGCGCACAGGAGTCAACACGCGCGGCAGCTCCATTCTTGGAAATGCCGCGCTCAGTGCGCCTGCGCCGTAGACAGCGGTGCCCGTTTTCAGGCAAATATCTCCTAAACCATATAGGTTTAGGAGATATTGCTTGGACCTACAGGTAAGCCTTAATCTAGGCTTAACTGTAGGTCAAAGTGGTTTGTAAGGGTTTACAACCACTAACTACTGGATTTTTTTATTTTTCCGCATTATTTTTCAATGTGCACTAAAGGTCTATGTTACACCAAAGCAACTAAACGCCAAGCAATCCTTTAGTCAGATACTGTAAATCATGGAATGCACCTGCTGCAAAAATATTTTTCTTGTTTACACATCTCACATCTGTAAAAAAACAAAAAAAAGCACCTTACTAAGAAGGCTTCTCTTGGCCAAAAAACAAATTCAAGAGCATCTAGAAAGTTTCCATGGGATTACAGAAAAACAAAATTAGGGAATTTACACAACAGGAGTACACTTATTTCCCCTCTTGCTGATTCTCTACAGAGTTCTGTGCCTATTTTAATTAGCTCACTGAATGCTTTTGTCTGGAACCATATTTTAATCTGATTGAAATTTTCAAAAATGTGACTTGCTTACCTTGTCAACAGCTTTCTTCACAATCTCCTTATATTCATCTTTTGTGATATCTTTATTTTGATAATATGGCTTTATAGCCCCTTTTACTTCTTGTGCTGCTCGTTCCTGAATTTGAACTTTCTAGAATGGAGAAAAAAATAAAAATTAAATCATTTGATGTAATGCAAAAAAATAAATAAATTACAACCATTTACAAATAAATTTTTATTTTTTTTAAACATTTCCTCTAACCTGACAGTTAAACTACTGCAGTTAGTGGACTCGCATCACACTGCCAGGCTCCAGAATATGAACAGCAATAGCAGCAAATGCTTCTGTACTAATTTTGCACAATTCCCCCATCAACACAGACTGCGGTGACAGGGGAATCCCTCCTGCTGCGCAACTGTCTGCTCCCAGAGGGGGGTAGGGGAGGGGGTGGGGATGGGGCCTGGCGATGGTAACCTTCCCCACCGGGAGAAGACATGAGACCCCGGTCTCTGCGCTGGGGGTACACTCCCAGCACAAAGTGAGATACGCGTATATGTGGCCCCACGGAAAAAGCCCATTTCCATGAGGCAGCATATACGCGTTACGTCAGCGTGAAGGGGCTAAAGAAATTACACGCAAGGGGCAGATTGTTACTACACAATAAACATGAATATACCTTTTCTTTCTTGGAGCTATCTGCACTGGCTTCCACTGTTACGGTTTCCTTCCAAGGAGCAGGCTTTACAGAAACATATGGGTTTTTGCCATGACTCGATGCAGGCACACTAGCAGGAGTTGGTGTAACTACTGGCCCCACTATCCCTCCTTGGGCTACTGCTGGAGCAGGCAAAGGTGGTGCAGCAGCGTTATTACTTATGTGGGAAACACTTGGATTAGCCTGCATTGAAAAGTTAACAAATGGTTATATTTCCTAAATACACACTATAAAATCAGTAAAAACAAACTGTTGACCTAAAGCTTTTTCAACTTCCAGCATCAAGGATTTTAGCAAAACTGCAATTCTAGCAATGCATAGGAAAAATTGAAAAAAAAAAAAAATCAACCTATTTCCAGTAAGTCATAACCGCAGTCAAAACCAAATGAAATGTGAAAACACAATATTTAAAAATGCATTGAACTTTAAACAGAATTTAGTATTCTGTGAAATGTGCAAACCTTGAAATAAACTAGCAAGTCCTGTAGATGAACAGAACAAGCAAATGGTGCATCAAAACTGCACTCGTGTCTATAAAATGTTAGCATTTTTCTGGCGCAAATCTCTTCGTATTGGACTGCAGTTAACACTTGCTAACTGTATTGAAAAATATTACAGAACCCAGCCAAAACAGTGGTCATGAGGTATACATGGCCTATGGATCAATGGTATGGAAGGCTTTTACTGGTTAGTGAGGTGCCATGGCATTAGTCTTGTACAGAATGGTATAAAAACTGGATATAAGCTGTTCTCAATCTTCCTTCACTTGGGCTTCACATATGAAGCCTTGACAACTTTGCCTAATAATTTAAAATCTCTTAGCAAATCACTGCAAAATGTGACCAATTTGAAAGTTGCACTGTAAACGTTATATTGAATAGAACATTGCTAGATTAAAAATAAAAAATAAATGATAAAATCCTCGAAGTACATTAATCTCCATTAAACTGCACAAGTATCACTTGACTGCATAACCCATTTTATAAAACAGGACATTTGCCACCACCTTAAACATTTTCCTGGAGTTCATTGAGGGAAACAAAGCTAACCTTTTGCTTACACTACAAACTGCAGGAGGATTGGACACTGGGAAACAAACGTTTTAGGCTAATCCAAGAACCTATATTACTACCAGCATAACTTAATCGAATAGCAAACCTGTGGCATGCGCGTCACAGCCGGCACTCAGAGCCCTCGTTGGGCACGACAGGAAGAGCACCACACACTGACACTGACCGGCCAGCCATACAAGATGTCTTGTCCACCCTGCACCCCCTATCAAACTATATCACCCACAAGTCTCTAGGGCCAACGCATCTGAGTTGGGCGTGAATGAGCAGAAGTGGCTTCCACGCGGCTCTGGGGCCAGGGGTGATGTGCAGGTGGAAATCCATTCATATAAGCACCCCCTATCAAACTATATCTCCCTCAAGTCTCTAGGGCCAGCTGTGACAGAGCACAAGACTACCACGTGGCTGGGATCAGAGGCGACATGCGAGCAGGAATGAGCTGCTGGATTGGAAGACACACTGACACTGGAGCCAGGTGAGAGGTTTAAAAAAATAAAGCTGAAAATATCTGGTTCAAACTGGTAAAAAAAGGATTTAGGAATCCAAGTGTGAGAATGGAGAGAAAAAAAAAAAAAAAAAAAAAAAAAGGTACATAAGCTTAGGTAATTTTATTTTGAGCAAATTGGACCCCCCCATTAGAGATAGTGGTAGTGCTTACTACGCCTTCAGCTGGTGCCTAGCATCCTGTAGAACAGGTGCTCGATTTAGAGTGACATACTCCGAGGCCTGACGAGAAACCCACACTCCCAGATATTTGAAGCGGTCCACCCACTGACGTGGGAGATTTCAATATGTGGAGGCTTGGCTTGACAAGGGCCGAAGAAGCCGGCAGGCCCTTCCTCAGACCATCCACAGTTACAAACATCGAATCCGACTTCCGAAAAGGAGCCGTAACCGACAGATAACAGAGCCCGAACCACATTCAAAGAGCAAGGCGACCTCCTTGGGGTGAGATAGTCGAGGACAGAAGGACAATGTCATTTAGATAAAAGGCAGAAACCACCTAAGGGAGAAATGAGGAATGCGGACGCAACACTGCCTTATCCTTGGAGAATCAAATAAGGAGACTTGCATGACAAGGCCGCCAGCTCAGAAACTCGCCGAGTGGACGTAATAGCCACTAAAAAAAGACAACCTTCTGAGAGAGCGCGAGTAAGGGGATCTCCCTAATGTTCTCGAATGGCGGCTTCTGAAGTACTGAGAGCTCCAGGTTTAGATCAGACGGAGGCAGCGGCGGGCGTACCGGGGAAGCCACATGTCGATCCCCCTGAATAAAAGTATGCACCAACGAGTGAGCAGCCAAAGGCCGCTGATAAGATAGCCAGAGCCAATATTTGCTCCTTGATAGTGCTCAAAGCAAGCTTATGATCAACCCCATGCTAAAGAAACACAAGGATCTTAGATACCGAACAGGAATGCTGATGCCAACCCACAGCCTCGCACAAAGATACAAGTCCTCCAGGTGCAATGAGAAATCTTCCGTTAAGTGGACTTACGCACCCTCAACATAGTGGGAATCACAGAAGCCGGCAACCCCCGGTCTCAGCACCTGGCTTTCAATAGCCAGGCCGTTAAAGCCAGAGACAATAAAGCAGGGTGGCATATCGGACCCTGGGACAGGAGGTCCTCCTGCACCAGCAGTCGCCAGGGGACATCTGCCACCATCCTTACCACGTCGGCGTACCATGAATGCCGAGGCAAATCCAGGGCGATTAGAATTACCCAACAAAACAGTGTTGCGCTTCCTAAATAACTCCCAATAAAGCATTAAGAACATGTGATTAACTTGCAATATACTGAGTGCACAAATATTCATGTTCGAGTGGGAATTGTGAAAAATACACAATGAAATATAGGCATTTCCTCAGTGGGAATAGTGCATAATAAACAGTAAAGATAAAGCCCACATACTCAAAAAATAAAAAGTCCAAACGCACAAAAATAATCCTCAGTCTTCTGCACAAAAAAAAAAACACACACCACCAGTGCATAAACGTTGGAAATGCAAGTGCCCTCCTCCACCTCAATATCCTAGCCACACACCTCACGTTCTGACCCGTTTCACCAGAAGGTCAAAGAAAGCAGGTTCCCTCTCTGGGATACAAACGGATCAGCTGGTCGTGGAACTCCTATTCCTTCTGTGCTGCCTCCGGCTGATTGGATGGATACCAGCAGGTACAAATTCCCTCAACTAGGTCCAGTGCACATGGGAATAGAAAAGGCAAAATCGAGTGCGCTCTATCAAAACGGTTTAGTCCTCATTAAAACGTTACTCACAAAGCGCAGCACTTAAGCAGTGCAGGCAGGCTCAGGATGCATAGAAACAAGATGCTAGCGGGATGACGCTGCGACTCCTTACCCCTATACGCATTACGTCGAGTGGGCTGCTGCACCACCGTGACTTCTTCAGTAAGGGCTGGAGAAGTCACAGTGTTGTAGCAGCCCATTTGACGTAATGCGCTGAGACAGCACGGAAGGAATAGGAGTACCATGACCAGCTGATCCGTTTGTATCCCAGAGAGGGAACCTGCTTTTGACATTCTGGTGAAACTGGGGACAGAGCGTGAGGTGAGCGGCTAGGATATTGAGGTGGAGAGCACTTGCATTTCCAACTTTTATGCACTGGTGGTATGTTGTGTGTTTTTTGTGCAGAAGACTAAGGATTTTTGCACATTCGGACTCTTATTTTTATTCTATTTTTGAGTGTGTGTACTTTATCTTTACTGTTTATTGTTCACTATTCCCACTGAGGGAACACCTATATATTTCATTGTGTATTTTTCATTATTCCCAGTCAAGGAACATGAATATTTGATTGTGCACTCAGTATCTTGCTATATTCCAAGTTAATCACATTCTTATTTAATGATTTATTGGGAGTTCTTTAGGAAGCTCATCACTGTTTTGTTATGTATATTTTATATGTGAAGTGAACGCATTTTCTGTGTGCAGCAGCCAGGTGGGTGGGTATTTTGTTTGTGTTTTTTTTTTGGTACATCACCTACCACAAATATCACTATTTAGTGATTAAGGTTATTTTTATTTGCGCCGATAGAAATTTGTTATAGCGATTAGAATTACCATAATTCCCTCGGCCTCTACCAAGCACAAGCAGAGGAAGGAGTTGGAGAGGAAAGGCATAAATGAGCCGATAATGTCCCCATGGCGCCCACCAGCACGTCTGATTCTTCCAAGGGATCCCTTGTTCTGGCCACAAATCTCTGCACCTTCCGACAGACGAGAGGCCAGAAGATCCACATCCAGCAGGCCCCACTGCAGGCAAATGAGACCAAACACTTCTGGATGCAGCGACCACTCCCCCTGAAGTTCTGCACACTGCAGAGCGGGAGACCTCCAGCGCTGTCGCTGAGCTCCGACGAGAGCCTGCCGACGAGATGGGAGAGAAAAAAAAAAAACCTGTCTGGTGGACAGGAAAAAGCCGTGACTAGCCTCAGACAGAGCTGACTATGCCATCGTAAACAGACTGAGCGACTGTCTCAGCCTGTCGGCAGGGTCCTTGAAAGAAGGGGTCCCCTCCACCGGAATCATGGTCACCTTATTTAACCTGGACACTGGAGGACCAACGACCGGAGAAGCCCATTTCTTCAACAGACTCTCCTCAAAAGGGTAACACACCGAAAAATGCCTTTGAACTGAACTGCTGCAGGCGTTCCCAATCGTTATAAATAAACCTATCAAAATAACAGCTAAAGAAACCTTAGCGGTGCGAACCGGCTTGTGAGATCCAAAAGGGACCAAAACCTCTGCAGACACCCCTACTGGATCCTCAGCTTTCAAAGTATCGTGCACCACCGTAATGAGTGCAGCTCAGCTTTTTATGCGCCGCAATGGACGCAGAGGATTTCTCCTCACTGTCCGAAGGATCAGGGGCCACATCATCTGAGACATATAGGCAGGGGCCGCCTGCTGTGGTAGGGCCCGAGTCTGGATCAGAGTCCTTCCCAGAAGCTGGAGGAAGGGGGGCGTTTTTCACCCGCCTTACGCCCCCGACACTTCAACCCAGTAGATGAATTCCAGGAGGGGGAGAGGATGAAAATTCCACCCCAGGAAGTACCCAGCTGCTCGAACCGTGCCCGGATCAGACCAGTGGAGCACATACCCATTGAGCAGGGATTGCGGGGCACACTCCCCAGACAGATCCACCTCCCGCCTAAATGGAGTGGCTGTCGGCCACAGCGACACTGTGACCCAGACCTCAGGTGCCTGGTCATAGGTGTCCCTGCGAAGTGGCTAGCTTACCGGCTGCCCCGGTCCAGAATGGGACTTGTCGCGGCTGATTCAGTGCGGAGCTCAATCTGACCGCGCTTGGTGGCCAGGCTGGGGAGACTACCAGGATCTAGAATATCCAGCCTGTCATCCAGCCCAGCAGTTGATTGCAGATGCAGAAAACTAAAAAGAAATAAAATAAAAACCAAAGGACCACAGGTCCCACAGCAGGGAGCCAGGTCCTTTTAGACTAGGCAGAAAAAAAAAGCTGCCTGTAGCAGAGTGGGGGGTTACTATCAGTAAGGACCGCCCCTAGGGGGTGCTGTACTTTTTTTGTTCCTGCCTAGTCTTAAGCCTGAAGGTGGTGATATAACCCTAAGGTCAAGATTAGAAGTGCTGTGCTCGTCAAACAAGAGACAAAGTTGGGACTTATTCCAGTTAACCAAGTCCTGTGATAATGGAAGAGTTTAACAACTGTAGTGCTCCCTGTAAGGAGGACCCTGCATTATTCAAGAATAGGTCATATCTGCATACAAGGCTACCCTCTCCTCCAGCCAGCCCACATGCAGGCCCTTAATGTGCAGAGTAGTTTGAAGCGTGTCCGCCACTGGTTCTATTCTAATGGCCAAAAGGATTGTAAAAAGAGGGTAACCCCGGCGAGGGCTCCTGTGTAGGGAGAAGGGAGATGAGAGGCCACTGTCGAAGGACTCAACAGTAATTTTAATTAAAAAAAAAAAAATAAAAAAAAAAAACACCTTTTCCCTAATTGATATACAGGGGGAAAAAAACGATTTGACCCCCTGCGGATTTTAAGTTTTCCCACTTACAAAAAAAAAAAAAAAAAAAAATATGAAGGGTCCATAATTATCATAGGACCATTTTAAATGAGACACAGAATATAAATCAAAAATCCAGAAAAAACACAATGTTACAAATTGAGTTGCAGTTTAGTGAGTAAAATAAATATTTGTACCCCAAGCAAAAAACACGACCGTAGTTAGTGGAAAAACCCTTGTTGGCAAGCAGAGGTAATACGTTTCTTGTAGTTGGTTACCAGGTTTGCACACTAACTTACTGAACTGCAACTCAATTTAAAACATTTGCATCATGTGTTAGTTTTGGATTTTTGGTTGATATTCTGAAATACAACCGTGATTAACCACTTTCAGACCGGACCATTTTGCTGGTAAATGACCAGAGGTCTTTTTACAATTTGGCACTGCGCTGCTTTAACTGGTAATTGCGCGGTCATGCAATGTTGTACCCAAACAAAATTTGCGTCCTTTTCTTCCCACAAATAGAGCTTTCTTTTGATGGTATTTGATTGCCTCTGCGATTTTTATTTTTTGCGATATAAACGTAAAAAGACCGCAAATTTTGAAAAAAAATGATATTTTCTACTTTTTGTTATTAGAAAAATCCAATAAACTCAATTTTAGTCATACATTTAGGCCAAAATGTATTCAGCCACATGTCTTTGGTAAAAAAAAAGTCAATAATTGTATATTTATTGGTTTGCGCAAAAGTTGTCACATCTACAAACTAAGGTACGTTTTCTGGAATTTACGCAGCTTTTAGTTTACGACTGCCTATCTCATTTCTTGAGGTGCTAAAATGACAGGGCAGTACAAAACCCCCCCAAATGACCCCATTTTGGAAAGTAGACCCCCTAAGGAAATTGATAAGAGGCATGTTGAGCCCATTGAATATTTTATTTTTTTGCCTCAAGCGATTGAATAATGACAAAAAAAAAATTTTTTTTTTTTTTTTTACACAAAGTTGTCACTAAATGATATATTGCTCACACATGCTATGGGCGTATGTGAAATGACACCCCAAAATAAATTCTGCTGCTTCTCCTGAGTACGGGGATACCACATATGTGGGACTTTTTGGGAGCCTAGCCGCGTACAGGGCCCCGAAAACCAAGCACCGCCTTCAGGCTTTCTAAGGGCGTAAATTTTTGATTTCACGCCTCACTACCTATTACAGTTTTGAAGGCCATAAAATGCCAAGATGGCACAAAACCCCCACAAATGACCCCATTTTAGAAAGTAGACACCCCAAGCTATTTGCTGAGAGGCATGTTGAGTCCATGGAATATTTTATATTTTGCCACAAGTTGCGGGAAAATTACAAACTTTTTTTTTTTTTTCACAAAGTTGTCACTAAATGATATATTGCTCATGCATGCCATGGGCATATGTGAAATGACACCCCAAAATAAATTCTGCTGCTTCTCCTGAGTACGGGGATACCACATATGTGGGACTTTTTGGGAGCCTAGCCGCGTACGGGGCCCCGAAAACCAAGCACCGCCTTCAGGCTTTCTAAGGGCGTAATTTTTTGAGTTCACTTCTCACTACCTATTACAGTTTTGAAGGCCATAAAATGCCAAGATGGCACAAAACCCCCACAAATGACCCCATTTTAGAAAGTAGACACCCCAAGCTATTTGCTGAGAGGCATGTTGAGTCCATGGAATATTTTATATTTTGCCACAAGTTGCGGGAAAATTACAAACTTTTTTTTTTTTTTTTTTCACAAAGTTGTCACTAAATGATATATTGCTCATGCATGCCATGGGCATATGTGAAATGACACCCCAAAATAAATTCTGCTGCTTCTCCTGAGTACGGGGATACCACATATGTGGGACTTTTTGGGAGCCTAGCCGCGTACGGGGCCCCGAAAACCAAGCACCGCCTTCAGGCTTTCTAAGGGCGTAATTTTTTGAGTTCACTTCTCACTACCTATTACAGTTTTGAAGGCCATAAAATGCCAAGATGGCACAAAACCCCCACAAATGACCCCATTTTAGAAAGTAGACACCCCAAGCTATTTGCTGAGAGGCATGTTGAGTCCATGGAATATTTTATATTTTGCCACAAGTTGCGGGAAAATTACAAACTTTTTTTTTTTTTCACAAAGTTGTCACTAAATGATATATTGCTCACGCATGCCATGGGCATATGTGAAATGACACCCCAAAATAAATTCTGCTGCTTCTCCTGAGTACGGGGATACCACATATGTGGGACTTTTTGGGAGCCTAGCCGCGTACGGGGCCCCAAAAACCAAGCACCGCCTTCAGGCTTTCTAAGGGCGTTACAGTTTTGAAGGCCATAAAATGCCAAGATGGCACAAACCCCCCCCCCAAATGACCCCATTTTAGAAAGTAGACACCCCTAAATTTAGGGGTACACTAGTGAGACTAGGTAATAAATGGCGGGTGCCCTGAAACTATAAAAAAATAACTAACCAACCAGCGTCACCTGTAACAGTTATATGGTGATCACTGGTGAAAGGGTTAACTAGGGGGCAATCAGGGGGCTTTATGCGGTAGTATATGGGGGTCCCTGGCGCTATAAAAAGCTGCGGCGAACCTAAATACCTACCTGCCTAACTAGCGTCACCTGTGACACTAATACAGCGATCAGAAAAACGATCGCTTATTAGGCTGGGTTCACACTGGAGCGATGCGGGAACGCCACGAATGCGCGGCGGGTTCCCGCATCGCATGCCTCCCGGCGGCAGTTCACACTGCCCTATGCGAACTGCTGGGAGTGTCAGTGAAATGTTAATGACACCCCCAGATCAGTTCGCATATCGCAGTGCGATCTGCAAACTTGGATCGCATGGTGTGAACACCCATGCGATCCGATTCTGCTGCGGACCAAAAAAAGGGTCCCGTGCGAGTTTGCGGCGGGTGCGGCGGGTGCGACACGAATTCAGCCATACTATCTGTATAGCTGAACTCGAATCGCACAGAGATCGGATGTGATTTGCACTGCAGTGCGGTGCGAATCACATCCGTTCTCATAAACCGCTGCAATGTGAACCCAGCCTTAGTGACACTGGCGACGGGGGGTGATCACGGGGTTAAACCTTTATTGGGGGGGTTAGGGGGGTACCTTAGAACTAAAGGGGGCTAACCCTAACTGCCCTAACAGTTATTAGTCACAAATGACACCTGCCGGGTGATCAGGGGGTTAAACCTTTATTAGGTAATAAATGGCGGGTGCCCTGAAACTATAAAAAAATAACTAACCAACCAGCGTCACCTGTAACAGTTATATGGTGATCACTGGTGAAAGGGTTAACTAGGGGGCAATCAGGGGGCTTTATGCGGTAGTATATGGGGGTCCCTAGCGCTATAAAAAGCTGCGGCGAACCTAAATACCTACCTGCCTAACTAGCGTCACCTGTGACACTAATACGGCGATCAGAAAAATGATCGCTTATTAGGCTGGGTTCACACTGGAGCGATGCGGAAACGCCGCGAATCCGCGGCGGGTTCCCGCATCGCATGCCTCCCGGCGGCAGTTCACACTGCCCTATGCGAACTGCTGGGAGTGTCAGTGAAATGTTACTGACACCCCCAGATCAGTTCGCATATCGCAGTGCGATCTGCAAACTCGGATCGCATGGTGTGAACACCCATGCGATCCGATTCTGCTGCGGGCCAAAAAAAGGGTCCCGTGCGAATTTGCGGCGGGTGCGGCGGGTGTGGCGGGTGCGGCGGGTGCGGCGAATGGCTGAACTCGAATCGCACAGAGATCGGATGTGATTTGCACTGCAGTGCGGTGCGAATCACATTCGTTCTCATAAACCGCTGCAATGTGAACCCAGCCTTAGTGACACTGGCGACGGGGGGTGATCACGGGGTTAAACCTTTATTGGGGGGGTTAGGGGGGTACATTAGAACTAAAGGGGGCTAACCCTAACTGCCCTAACAGTTATTACAGTCACAAATGACACCAATGCAAAAAAAAAAAAAAAAAAAAAAAAAATGACATTGGTGTCACTGTGACTGGGGGGCAGGGGTAATTGGGGGGGTGATCGGGGGGTAAAGGGGGGGTGTGAGTGTGCCTGGCATGTTCTACTGTGTGTGGGATGTGTTGGTGCAACTCACTGATCCGCTCTCCTCCGTGTCGGAACGAAAAATACCGACACGGAGGAGAGAATACATCACTTCCTCTCCTGTGTTTACATTACAGGAGAGGAAGTGATGTCACCGGGGATTTCCATTCGTCGGGAGCGATCGCGAGGGGGTGGCCATGAATGAATGGCCGTCCCCTCGTCCGGGATCGCTCCCGAACGAAAACCGACCGCCGCAGGCACCGGGCGGGGGCCCGATCGGGCCCCCGACCCGCGGGAGGCAAATCACGTACATGTATGTGATTATGCCTGCCTGTGCCATTCTGCCGACGTACATCGGCGTGAGGCGGTCGGCAAGTGGTTAAAATTATAGACCCTTCATTTCTTTGTAAGTGGGGAAAAAGTACAAAATTTGCAGAGGATCAAATAATTTTCCCCACTGTACAGCTTTCACATAACCCAGATCTTTCTCAGTTTGTCTGTAGGAAAACTTAAGTAGGAGGAGCTTCTAGTCCTCTACTGCTAGTCAAATATACAAAAAAATAAAAGCCTTTGGATACAAGCTAAAAATCATCAATAATATCAAACGGTTTAAAACTGTCACAAAAAAAAAATAAAATAAAAAAAAAGGATATAAAATAATCTACACACTTGTTAAAATGTCAGGTTTGTGATGTAAAAATAAAAAATAGATTACTTCAGAACTTCTTCCACCTTAAATATGACCTATAAACTGTACAAAGGGAGAGGATAAAAAAAAAAAGTGGCTGCACAAGTGTTCACACCCTCTTATAACTGGGGATGTAGCTGTGTTCAGAATTAAGAAATCACACCCAAAAGCATGTTAAAGTTGGTGCACACCAGCCATCATTTAAAGTGCCTCTGATTAACCCACAAATAAAATTTCAGCTGTTCTAGTAGGTCTTTCCTGATATTTTCTTAGTCACATCCTACAGCAAAAGCCATGGTCCGCAGAGAGTTTCCAAAGCATCAGAAGCAATCATTGTAAAAAAGGCATCAGAAGGGTAAAAAAGAATTTCCAAGGCATTAGATACACCATGGAACAGAGTCATCAAGTGGAGAAAATATGGCACAATGGTGACATTACCAGGAACTGGATGTGCCTTTCAAAATTGATGAAGACAAGAAAACTGGTCAGGGAGGCTGCCAAGAGGCCTACAGCAACATTAAAGGAGCTGCAGGAATATCTGGCAAGTACTGGCTGTGTGGTACATGTGACAATCTTCCATATTATTCATATGTCTGGGCTATAGGGTAGAATGGCAAGAGGGAAGCCTTTTGATGAAAAACATCCAAGCCCGGCAAGATTTTGCAAACACATCTGAAGTATCCCAAAAGCAGTAGGGAAAATGTGTTGTCAGATGAAACCAAGGTTGAACTTTTTTGCCATAATTCCACAAGATATGTCTGGAGCAAAAACACGCCACATCACCAAAAAAATCATCATACCCAGAGTGAAGCATGGTGGTGGCAGCATCATGCTTTGGGGTAATTTTTCTTCAGCTGGAACAGAGGCCCTATGAACAGTTTCAAATAACAGTTGATATTGGCACAAAACCTTCAGCCTTCTGCTAAAAAGCTGAACATGAAGAGGAACTTCCGGAACTTCATGTTTCAGCACGACAATGACCGAAAGCATTCATCCAAATCAACGGGAAGGAATGGCTTCATCAGATTAAAGTTTTGGAATTGCCCAGCCAGAGCCCAGACCTGAATCCGATTGAAAATCTGTGGGGTGATCTAAAGAGGGCTGTGCACAGGAGATGCCCTTGCAATCCGACAGATTTGAAGGGTTTCTGCAAAGAGTGGGCAAATATTGCCACGTCAAGATGTGCCATGCTGATAAGACTCATACCCTAAATTACAGAGTGCAGTAATAAACGCAAAAGGTGCTTCAAGAAAATATTAGTTTAAGGGTGTGCACACTTATGCAACCATATCAGTTTATTTTTACTTTCTACCACCTAAAAGATTAGTTTTACTGAGTTGAACAGTTTATAGGTCACATTAAAAAGGTGGAAAAAGTTCTGAAATGATTTATGTGCGTCTTTTACATCACAGACACCTGACATAGGGGGGTGTGTAGACTTTTTATACCACTTTTTTTGGTAATGACACGTGGGTGGATTTCTGCCAGTCACAGGCAGAGTCGTGCCCCTCTAGCCTGCATCTTTGAACAGGGAGGTAAAGCCTCCATTAATCTACATGCAATATCCTGCCCCGATTGTGTTTAGCGGGCATGGAGGGAGGGAGGGAGTGGTCTGTCATTTACTACTGCGTATATGCCTACATTTGGGACTCTATAGTCACATGGTCTGCTGAGATGTGATGGGAAGGAAATGCTCAACATAGAACACACTGAAACCTGAGCATGTGCAGAGCTGCCAACACTGTTCAACAAAATCCCCATCTGAACCAGGGACTTTGACAGAAGGTGGAGATAGAGAACAGCAGGATCAACTCAGTTTACAGAATGCAGAAAACAAATCTCAGTGATTGAGCGAGTATGAACAGCATGTATTGTTTTTATGATGTGGTTTTATTAATGCTTTAAAAAAGGGACACCAGAATCTGAGATGGCATCAGATGAGACTGCAATATCTATCTGGTAGAACTTAGAAAATGTGCAAACAGAAGGCCAGATTGCAGCCTTGCAAGCAAAATGTTGCTTGATGCCAAAAAGCCCAAGCAGCACTCACTGATCTAGTAGGGTACAAAAAGGAAATCATGGGACTTAAACCCACCTTGCCCGTATGCAAAACCACTCAGTTGCTTTACAGACATGATGGCTACAAGAAAAGCCATGTGGGGGTGAAAGGGGAATGTTTAATGGGTTCACGGTAGTTTTTGAAGCACAGGGAACCAGATTCAGATCCCACAGAGGTAAAGGTGCACAAACAGGTGGAGCTACATTGAGTGTGAGGGGCCAATGGTCTCTGAAACAAACCAGCAAGGGCAGAAATCTGGTTCAAGCCCCACTGTAGGCAGGAGCTAATTAGTTACACAGGGAAACTCATTGGGTGGAAGCTTTGGGACGCAAGTATGCCCTTCATGTCTAAAGATGGACTTTACGGGATGTAGCCTTCCTAGCTCTCATAGAATTCATAGATTCAGAGATGCCCCTGTCTCTGAAAACCTTGGCTTTAAACAGCAATGTCCCCAAAGCCAGCAACTATGAAGCAGGATGGTAAAACAGTCCAACCACAAAAGATCTTGATGATCTGGAAGGGCAAATTAAGCATCCACTAGGATTCTTACCAGATCGGTGTCCCACATCTGCCTGGGGCAGTCCGGAGCAATGAGGATCACCAGAATGCCCTTCATCTCAGTCCTGCGAAGCAGACAAGAAAAAAAAAAAAAAAAAAAGCTTCAGGAGAGGAAAGGCATGGATCAGGGTGTATCCTACCTAGACATCAGGAAATCCACTACTTCTTCTATAGGATTCCTGTACCTGATCTTACGGATCCACCACATCATCAACTACTTACTCTTAAGGATTCCTGTACTAAACATGTGCAGGTTGTGTCTGAATCTGGAGGTCCACCATCCAGCATTCCCATGGAACAGACCTCTGGGTGCAGGTGCTGTCAACTGAAAGGCTTTCATGTCAACTGTCTACACCTAGGATATACATAGTGGAAAAAGCTGGAAAATGGAAAAGCCACAGCAAAAAATGATGGTTCTTCCCCCGACGGCTGATGTAAACCACCACTATACCATTTTTTGAACATCGACAGATCTTACATTAGAATGGTCCAATGCCGCAGAGACAGCCATATCACCTGAAGTTTTGGGATGTTAACAGAAAACTGAAAAGGGTGTCCAAGATGACTCCTCAGCCCAATAACCTAGCATCCATCACAGGGATATGGGAAGGACTACCAAGATTCCAGAGTAGAATTTCTGTGCCAAACGACAACCTGGTGCTCTGTACCAAAACAATTGGTCTGTTCAGGGAATTGACTGACTTATCCCACAACAGCATGTTGTAGCATAGATGTCCGTAGTGAAACTGGGCAAATGGGCCTGCTTGAATAAGGCAACCATCAGGCCCAAAACTCATGCAAAAGCATTGAGTCCTCGACTCTTGACTAGAGAGCATGAATTTGAGATTGGAAAGTGACTGTGCCCACTGTACCTGAGGGAAGGTTGTCCAATTATCCACAATGGGGATGCCATGAGCTAAATATTGGGGTGAGCACCTTGGCAAACACCCGAAGTGCAGATGAGAGACTGAAGATCAGAATCTGTGGGGGAAGGTGTAGGAGTTTACTTGTGACCTCTGCAACCAGAGTTGGCAAATAACTGAGCGAATTAGACCATAAAGTCCTAGGGGCTGCTAAGCAAATCATTGTAAAACTGATGTACTGGTAAAATGGTGGCATGTGGGTACACATCCTTATCGTCCACAAAAGTAATAAAGTCTCCCTGGCTAAGGAACACTATGACAGACCTGGTGGATGCAGAATTTATAAGCTCAAATTAAGAAATATGGAGCTTGGAGATCCAAGATGGGGGAGAAACACCTTAGTCCAGAACATAAGAGAGATCTGCTAATCTGCACACAAAGGTGTACTAAAACGAGTCCAATGTGGGAGGCTAGGAAGCCTCCAGCAAGAAAAGTGGCTGTTGGTTTGCAGCCTAGTCAGACAGCGAGTTTTCAGAGACAGTTAGGCAATGCCGACAACCTCAGCCTGGAAAAGTGCATCCAGCGGGTCTGGATGTGACATTCCAAAAGCCAAGCTGAGGCCACTTCCCCGGGTAGCCACAACCAAAGACCAGCACTTGCAGGCATGTAGAGAAAAGATCTTGATTGAATAAATATTGAAGAAAAAAAATGATGCTAGTAAAAAGGAGTCTTGCACAACAGTTAAAGTTAAGATGCAGCTTGCAGGAGGGATTATCCTGAGGTTGCTTTTGTCCGATTCTCTTGTAGGCAGTTGTATAACCCAAGTGTGAAAGACTGTGGCCCTCTATTTTTTTATGGCATAACTGCTATCTCATGAATTGTCCCCTCAAATGACACATTTTTCTGCACTCAGACACTTCACAGCTAAGGTCAACCAGAAATTAGCTAAATTCCTGTGTAATCTGTGTGAATAGGGAATATTGAGAAAATCAATTGCACAGCACAATTAAAATAAAGTGAATTAGGTGCCGTTCCTACGGTTGGGGGGAAAAAATAAAAATACTGTATTGTTAAAACAACTCACACTGAAATACTGCATATGTAAAGTGACGTTATAAAATTCTATACTACACAAAGTAAAAATGTACATTATCCAGATGTTGGAGAAGCACTCATGGTTTAGGTGCTGTGCTCCCACTCCCCTGTTTAAAGCTGCAGGCAGGATTTATCTAGGTTTTCTGTATAGAGTATAGGCAAGCTCAAGCCTGTCCAAGTCTCCAAAGGTCCAATACACACCTGCCACTGAAGCTGGCCAGCCCTTCTCTGAAAGGGTTTCACTATATATAAAACTAGAGGCACGGGGGCAGGAGACCTCAATAGGAGGGCTGCATAGCTACAGGCAAATACAAACTGGAGAGTGCATCGACACTCACTCTTTACAGCTGATAGATACACAATCAATATCTGATGATCAAGTCGGACACGCACTCTGAATTGTTGCAACAAACACCACTATGTTCTTGGATAGAGCAGAAGAGCTCTTCTATGTCACCCAAACTGCAGAGGGATCCATGTGCCTCTATACAGATGGGTATACAACCATGAACCTCTAACATCTCAAGGAGATCGGATTATTTGGTTAGATGCAGAAAATTACTAGGTCTCCTGAAGAGATTATCCTAACCACTGGATACCCAGGGCAATGTTTTTATTTTTTCATACAGGCGAATCTTGCTTTTTAGAGCCTCCAAACATTCTATATATTTTCTAAAAAAAAAAAAATATATAAAAGGCCCTGAAGAAGAAAAACGATCACTGCTGCAATTTTTTACATCACACAATATTTGCACATCAAATGCAAATTTCAAGCAAAAATACACTGAAATGAATTTTAGTGCACACAAATTTATTATAAAAAACAAAAAAAAAAAAAAAAAAGCTGTGCTAATAAAACAAATTCTTGTCCATTTAAACACTGCAAAAGATGTGATGCATTCAGGGGATGTCGGATACTTCTTTTGTTACTCTAACGTTCATGCTAATGAAAAAAAAAAATAGAATTTTTTTTAAATTAAAAAACTTTTGGTGCCTTCAACATACATTCTTAGGAGGGATTTTAATATGAAAACAGTATGAAACATACTAGATTAGGATTTTTTTTAGTTAATTTTCCACTGCTTCAACCATCCTCTAATTCTGATAGACTTGAATACATATTTCTGGAACCTCCAACTTCTAAGCGATGCCACTGGAGACCATGATTTTCTACTTCAATATGAATGGTTTAAAATTACAAATACAAGAGACGATTTCTAAATATTTTGTAGAAAATCTGGGACACAACTACTTTGTTTTTTTACTTGCTGGGACTTAACCTGCAAGACCCTGTGTTCAGAGCTACTAAGTATTCAGCAGATTTCTAGTATTTGGACAAAATTGCTAAAAAATTCTGAGCCTAATATACCAGGCTTTAAAATCTTACCGATATGGCTAAATGAAGTAGATTTTTAATTTTTTATTATACGATTGATAAATCTAGCAGACCCTAACATCCAAGTTGAAATGTCAGAATGTGGCATTCTGAAATACTCATATCAAGCAAATGATTGATGCCTTACCGGTAGTAAATCCCCAGGCCCAGAAGGGCTTATTTAATTTTTAAGACCATCTATTCTTGGATCACATTGGTGTACTCTTTATAATTACTTCCTCCAGGAACAAGCCATTTTTACTCCATTATATAGTCCTAAACCATGGTTAACCCAGCTGGGGATAACTGTGCCAATTTTTGATTGATAGCCTTGTTGAATTATATCTTTTAGAAAGTTGTGCTAAATACAGTAAACTATCTTAAAAAAAAAAAAAAAAAGTCCACAAGTGATGTGTTCTAGTATTCCTGGTATCGCCACCATCCACCACCTTGAAGCGTGATCCTGTGTCTCAACACCACCACCAAAGGCTGAAAGGCTTGCTTACCAAATTATGTGGACCTCGCAATACAAAAGGTCACAAGCACTTGTGGCTTCATACCCAGCCAGGGCCTCTATAGCTTCAGGAGGGTCTTCCAAATTGACACATCAATCTTCCTGACAATTGTCACAGGAGTTCCCCAAAACATAAAAGGCTCCACAGTGTAAAATCGCCAAATTTTATTGTACATAAATTTTAAAAAGTTGCACTTACAGCAAAGATGCAAGTAAAGCACCCTAAATAATATGCGTAGGCCGGCACACATACAAAAAAAAAACAAAAAAAAACTGTCCGTTCCTAAGCAACGTCAACCGTTGGTGAAGTGTGTAAGATGGAGCGACACTCTGACGTCACCATTATTCGAGTGCCGGAAGGATTTTTTTTTGTACGTGTGCCAGGCTATGCATACGATTTAAGGTGCTTTACTAGCATCTTTACTGTAAGTGCAACTTTTATATTTATGTACAATAAAATTTAGATTTTTCACTTTGTGGAGCCTTTTATGTTTTGGGGAACTCTTAAGACAATCGTGCCAGGAAGATTGATGTGTCAATTTGGAAAACCCTCCTGAAGTTATAAAGGCCTTGGCTGGGTATGGAGTCACAAATGCTTGTGACCTTTTGGAATGCGAGGTCCACATAATTTGTTAAGCAAGCCTTTGGTGGTGGTGATGACACACAGGATCACACTTCAAGGTGGTAGATGGTGGTGAACACTAGAACACATTACTTGTGGACTGTTTATTTAGCAAACTTTTTCTAAAGCTATACTGCAGTGGAACTGTGCCAATAACACACAGAAAAGCTGCTGTTGGCATTGTTTTTTGTTTGTGTTTGCTATATATAGCATTTATTTTTTATTTCATTAGGCTTGTTGAATTCCAATCGCAAGATTGGTAAGTTCTTAGCGAACACGCCATTACAGGTCATACAAGCTTGTATACATAAGGATCAAGATGTCTTTCTTCCTTTTCATCAGGCAGGTGAGAATACGCAGAGAACTACAGAACTTAAAGTGGACCTTCAGTTGTTTTTTGAACTTTCATTCAGTGAAACCTTCACCCCTTGCTGTGCACTCATTGAGAACAACATTTTGTGGAATTAAAAACCTTATTTTCTTAACTTGCTCTGCTTCTAAAACACCTAGGCGTTTGACGCCGTTTCCTGCATTGCAGCGACTCCCGGGAGAGAAGTGTCTAAGCTCCCTGCAGTGCACCCCCCCCCCCCCCAATCTTGTGAGTTTGCTGGTAGAGGAGGTGGTGGGGCGGTCGGATGAAAGCTGTGAGATGTGACTGGAAAGCCGAGGACGGCTGCAGGGTTGGAGGGGGCTGGAAGTGGGTGGAGATAGGAGGAGATGGCAAAGGTTGATGTGCTTACACAGAGTGGAGATAAGTAAATCTTCCTTTCCCTGGTAGAAATTATATAATTTATAGTTCTCTATTTTTCTCAAACATTGTCCCATACCTCGCGTGTGCCATTTATAATGCAGCAATTTTCTGCTGCCATGGGGGGGGGGGGGGGAGCCTCTATTGCGCGCAGGAGTGGCCGGGCCCTTTCTGCACATGCTTCTAGGCCTTCAAATACATGTTAAATACAAACATGCTATAGGAGCCACAGCAGACGTTCGCCACCACTGCTATAGTAATGTGTGCACGTTAGAAGAGATGCAGCTTTTCTACTGTGCATGCGTGGCTGGGAGCCTATTACCATGCATGCACGAGATTTACTTGGCCGGCGGGGTGGAGCTGTCGGAAATAATGCGACTTGGGCTTCCTTTGCCCTCATAAGAAATGGCCACTCACAGCATCTGAGAGAGAGATATATAAAATAAAAAAATTTGACACAAAGATAAGCTGGCAATCGCGACCATTTCCAAGTTAGGATGTTTAACCACTTCAGCCCCTGAAAGATTTACCCCCTTCCTGACCTCTCTTTGCGATACGGCACTGCGTCGCTTTAACTGACAATTGCACGGTCTTGCGACATTGTACCCAAACAAAATTGAAGTCTTTTCCCACACAGACACTTGTTTTGGTGGCATTTGATCGCCTCTGCGCTTTACTTTTTGCGCTATAAACAATAAGCGTATATATTGGTTTGCGCAAAAGTTATTGCATCTACAAAATAGGGGATAGATTTATGGAATTTTTTATCTTTTTTTAATTAGTAATGGCAGCGATCTGCACTTTATCGCGATTGCAAAATTGTGGAGGACAGATCTTACTCTTGACACTATTTTGGGACCATTGCCATTTATACAGCGATCAGTGCTATAAAAATGCACAGATTACTGTGTAAATGTCACTGGCAGGGAAGGGGTTAAACACTAGGGAGCGATCAAGGGGTTAACTGTATTCCCTCAGCATGTTCTAACTGTAGGGGGGGTGGGCTCAGTAGAACATGACAGATCACTGCTCCCGATCGCTGGGAGCAGTAGATCCCCATCATGTTGCTAGGCAGAACAGGGAAATGCCTTGTTTACATAGGAATCTGCCTGTTCTCCCTCTCCGTGCCACCGCAAGCGCGCTAGCCACGGATGGCGCATTGACGTACGTTTTGCACACCCGTACCACTTTGCTGACATACATCACCGTGATACAAGTGGTTAAAGTGTATGTAAACCCACTCATCCTTTCTAAACTACTGCAATATTGGTTATCTAGAAGGATGTACATACCTCCTGCATGTATACTTATCTGTCAAACGTCTCCCCTCTGTCTGCTAGGAGACCCAAAACACTGCAGATTTTGTGGGTGGGTCCGCTTTCCAGGGCTCAGTGGGTGGAGTCGTGATGGTAGTAGACTCCCCGCCCACCTCTACATTCCCCTTATCAACATGCATTTTCTCTTGTGTATTTCTTACACTGAACTTCTGCTATGATCACTTACAACCAGTCAAAACCCAGAAAAGTCCCCACCTGACTTTAGCATGCCAAATCATGGTGAGGTGTGGAACAGCCAATCCTTGCAGAGCAGCAGAAGGAGTGGGGGAGGGAATTAAAAAATAATGCATGTCTCTTAGGCTAGTGCACAAGATATGTAAATCACCTGTCACACACAGCAAAGGGGAGGACTTGACAACATTTTTCTCTGTTTTATCTCACTAAACAATAAAAGGATTTCTCAAAGCTGGATCTTTGAGCTCTTTGCGTCAAGACTGGGCTCAAATGATAGGAAATTTTACACTCTACATTAGGACATCAAAAAAAAAAAAAAAAAGCCATAGTAGTTACCATGTGGTTTATAGGCCACCTTTAGGTGATGGACACTGGCACACCCTAAATTAAAAAGTGCACTCCCTGTATAACCCCTCCCACTGGTGGGAGCACCTCAGTTTTACAGCAAAGCAATATAGGTGTATACCAAAGGAGGGAGGGACCTCTGTGTCCCTTGATGTACTTCAAAAGAAGTGGATTTTACAGGTAAGCCATTTTTAAAAATCCCGTTTTCTTTTCATACATCAGGGGACACAGCCATTGTAGTTACTACGTGGGATGTCCCATAGCAATGCAAACTGAAGGGAGGGAGACAATAGTAGGGCACCAAGAGACAAGAGGACTCATACGGCAGCCTGCAGTACACTGCGCCCAAAGGCGATATCCTCATGATCTTTTACATCTACTTGCTAGAATTTGGCAAATGTATGGATTGAAGACCAAGTTGCGGCCTTGCAAATCTGAGCCATGGAGGCTTGGTGATGCACTGCCCAAGAAGAACTAACGGCCCTGGTGGAGTGCCTTTAAAATGAAAAAGGAGAAATTCTCTTTTTAAGCCAAAACCTTGATCACTTGGCGAATCTACCTAGAAATCTTAGATTCCGATGTTGCATGTCCTCTATTAGGACTGCCAGGCAACACAAACAAAAAACATCTGTTTTTATGCATCGGAGCGGTCACCTTTAGATGCACCTTGACCGCTCTTCTCATCACATCAAGGGAATGTAGTGACCTTTCATTCAGAGAACGAAGTTCTGAAAAAAAATGAAGGCAGAACAATATCCTGGTTTAAATGGAGAAAAAAAAAAAAGCCTGACACTACCTTCGGAAGGAAAACTGGGATGAGGCCGCAATACAACCTTATCTAAGAATAGTCCAACATGACTTTACAAGAAAGAGCAGCCAACCCTGATATTCTTCTTGCAGAAGATATGGTAATCAGGAAAAATATGTTACTTGTCAAAAAGACCAAGGGAAAAATCCTATATTGGCTCAAAAAGGCTGTTTTTGTAAAGCAGACAGGACTAATCTTAAATCCCAAGGATTCAGGGTGACCCAACTAGAGGATTAATCCACGTTTCCCCCTGAATAAGTTACGTGGTCATTGAAAAAACACTAAGGCCGATACATGGCCTTTGATAGTACTCGGGACCAGCTTCATTTCTAATCCTAGGACATATTTCCTGGGGTGCCAACCCTGGATTCACACCAGGAGACATATGCCTTCCAAAATCAGTATATGACACTGCAGGCCAGCTTCCTTGCATAACCAAAGTAGAAACTTCTGAAGCTGACAGCCCACAGTCTTATTTTAGAATGTGGGTCTCAATAGCCAAACCGTTAAATTGTGTTTGTAAGGAAGGATGGAACGCCGCACCTTGCGAAAGAAGGTCTGGCCACAGTGATACAGTGGCCAGTGGTACCACCATCTTTATGATCTTGGCAAACAAAGACTTCCTGGGTCACAAGAATCGCCTAATTTCCCTCTTGTTTACCCCTGCGAAGAAGGCGCGGAAGCAGAACAGGAGGGAAAGCATACATCAGTGAAAACTGATCCCATGGAAATAAGGCATCTGTTTTGTATGCCATTGGATCCCTTGTCCTTGACACAAAGTGCCCACTTCTCGTGCCCCCTTGGTGATTGATATAAGCCACAGCTGTGGCATTGTCAGATTGAGCCTACGGCACCTGGTATTCCCAGGCAGTGTGCCATCCAAGTACTAACCAGGCCCGACCCTGCTTAGCCTCTGAGATCAGACGAGATTGGGCGCTTTCAGGGTAATGTGGTCGTAGGCTAGATCCTGACAGGACAATATAGTCGGAGCATCCAGGCCTCCAGGGCCAGGCGTACTGCCCGAATCTCTACAATACTGATGGGCAAAGTCATCTCTGACCTGGACCATTTCCCCTGGCCAGACTTCTCCCAGGACTGCTCCCCAGCCCAAAGGGCTGGCATCTGTTGCCACTTTCCAGGATCTTCCTTTTAGAAGATTTTTGCATATCGACCATCAATTGAGGCTCTGGACACACTTTGGCGGATAAAAGTCGAGTTTGGATCTTCTTGTTCAGAGTTGACAGGATACTGTTTGGCAGCAGTCTTGAATGGAACTGCGCAAAAGGAACGGCCTTGAAGCCACCATCTTTCCTAATAAACACATGCAAAGATAAATAGGATTCTTCTTTGTTTTGACCCACCGAATCAGCTCCTTTAAGGAACAGATTCTTTCCTGGGGTAAAAATTCCTTTTAGTGGCCTGTATCTACGATCAGCCCTAAGTACTGTAATCTCAATGGTTTTAAGTAGGATCTTACTAGGTTGCGAATCCAACCTAAGTATTCCAGGTAGCTGACTGCGGTTTAAACGGGCTACCAATTGACCTATCAAGAGTAGAGAGTCTAAGTAGTCTAGTATCGTTACAGTTTGACCCCTTAACCTGGCTAAAGGAGGGGCCAGGATCTTTATACACACCCGAGGTGCAGAAGCCAGCCTGAAAAGTTAGAGCTACAAACTGGAAATGAAGATTTACTACCTCAAGCCGAGATACACAAAGCCGAAGTACACCCGGCTCCTCTTGCAGTCACGCCAACCTCCACTGATTGCGAGAGGAGCGAGTGCCGCTGACATACAGAAAGCAGAGCGTACTTCGGCTAGACTCGGCTCCTCTCGCAGTCCCACCCCTGACTGTGAGCAAAGCCAAGTCTAGCCGAAGTACACTCTACTTTCTGTATGTCGGCGGCACTCGCTCCTCTCGCAATCAGTGGAGATAGGCGGGACTGTGAGCAAAGCCTAGCCAAATTACACTGTGCTTTGTGCATCTCGGCTCCGCTCGCTCCTCTCCATTAACAGTCAGCAGAGATCAGCACCAAATTTAAATCAGGGCAAGGCTGCAAAGGCACTGGGCAAGGCTGCAATGATGGACAAGGCTGCAGATGGACACCGATAAGGCTGCATCGGTGGGCATTTAAATGTAAGTTTTTTTTTTTTTTACTTAAACTTCCCTCCTAAAAAAGTTTTTTGTCCTTAAAATTTCCTCCTAAACTTGGGGTGCGTGTTATACGCAGATAAATGTGGTATTATATAAGGGCCAGCAGAGCACTGGACAACACTAGGGACAAACTGGAGGTGAAATGATTTGATACAGTAATGTAATCTGTAAGATTGCAGTGTACTGTATATTTTTTTGTACTTTAATTTGCCGCTGGGCTTCACACCCCATGCGTCTCAACCCTCGCAGAGAACGGAGCCCAGAACACAGAGAAAACAACGGAGGAACAAAACAGAATCATGGTGACAAAGCAAGTATGCTGTACCAGGATTCTGTAATGCAATCCCAAGTGTGGTTCGGGGTTAGTGCTAATGACAACAAAATGTAACCCCCAGCCACACGCAGGAATACTGCTAGGAGGGTTAAGCCATCTTTACTGTAGTTCCTCTTTATTATGCAAGGTGAAGATCCGTGTCTAGAGGCGGAAAGGGCATTTGATGGCCTTAGCGCAATGTTTCAGCATATAGGTATTACTGTCTCTCTACATACATACACACTATATATATATATATATATATATATATATATATATATATATATATATATATATATATATATATATATATATATATATATATATATATATATATATATATACACACACACACATACAAAAAGTCAGGGATGCCCTTTACTTCTTGTAATTTACTCTAAATGAATAACCGGTAAAGACTTTTAAAGCATCACCTATAGACAGTTTTAGGTAGTAAAAGTTGTCGCCATTTAACAGGCATCTGCAGTTTTAAATCTTGATCAGTTTGGCATCTTGAAACGTGGTCTTCTATTTAACCAGAAATTGGATATTGTGTTTTTGTGCACCAAAATTCATTTAGGTGTATTTTTTATTTTATATTTTAGACAATTTGGTTTGATAAACATTCGGGCAAATGTGACAACAAAAACAAAAAAAACGCAAAACCCACCATTTTATTCTCCAGGGTCCCTGCTTTCAGAATATAATGTTTGGGGGTCTAAGAAGGTATGAAGAGGATATGGGTAAAGATCCAATTATGTATATAACAATCTTTCGAAAAAATAGTGGCCAGTGCTAATTGGCCCAGCAGGTGTTCACATTTTTGTTTCTATAAAATTTTAATCTATATAGGATAAGATTGGGTTTCTGTTTTTAATGCTTGAGAACAAAAATCTAATCTTAAAAGAGATATTGGAAAAAAAATACATAGGACAGATCATCACTTTTGGGTGGTAAAACTACAAATGACAGACCTAACCAAGTCCTTTTAGAATCACTAATCACTCTGTGGACTTATGCAGACAACACAATAAAGTACCTGTGCTAGTAAAGAAACAAAACAGTGTTGCTGGAGTGTGAACAGAAAGAAGCCATCCTAGGAAGGGAAGGTCTCCCCCCCCCCCCCCAGGCACACAGCTATCTGCTAGAAGGGAGCAAGTGCTTCTGCTGGTTCTATCCACCTGTGCCAATCAAAATACCATGGCGGGCACACGCAACAGCCAAGCCTTCACCCTGGACCTCTATATCATATAATGGCTGCACTACACTTTATTTTTCCTCATTTGTGCACTCCAGCACAGTAAGGTTAGCCATACACTTGAATATTTAATAAATCATGCAATTTCCCCCATCCATGCTAAAGGAATCTGCTCTCCCAGCTGCTGTATTCAAACAGCTGCAGCACAAGTGGCTGTCTGAATATGGGGTAACTGCATCCAAATGCAGTCTATGTTTTGGCCAACAGTTTTTCAACTGGCTCAGTTTGTCAAGCCAGGTGGTGACAACAGGGTCACAGACAGGTTGAATTTCAACGAATTCAGCAAGAAATCGGTCAAAAATGAATGTATGGCTATCCTTAGTTGCAAGTTACAAAGGTGTAAAAAGACTAATCAGTCCTATTTCAAAAGACTTGGTGAGCTTAGTTTAATTTTGGATATGACATTGGCAAAATTGGAGACAAAAAAACAAAAACAAAGCACAAAATTGGTTAAGGTGGTCTGTGTGATTAAGAAGAAAAAAAAATAATAAAATGTACCTGCAGTGGTTTTACTTCTTGCTGTGGAGCAACATAGCCGACTTGCTGAGATGGTGGTGGCGGTGGTGGGGGTGGTGGCAATCCCTGAGGCACGCTAGATGGAGCAGATACCTGCACTAGAGGTATTGGTGGGTGAAGATGGATAGGGAGTGGAGGAGGATGAATGTTGTATGGATTGTGCTGCATGCTCACTAAGGGGGGATGGACTCCCACTGAATATGGGTAAATATTCACTGGCTGTGGAGGAGGAGCAGGAGGTGCAGGAGGCGCGGTCATCGGTTGCTGCACTACATTCATTTGAGTCTGCACCATATTAACTGGCATAGGAGCACTTTCAGTCTGTTGACTTGGTTGTTCTTTGAGAGCTTGGTCTGTTTTGGAACAAAATCAGGAGATTATTTATATATAATTAAACAGTGTGCTAATTAAACAGTTAAATGATTCTGCAATACCATGACCTAAACACTAACCTAGGTTAAACATACATTTGTATGAGAACACATTTTTCTACTTTCTTTGAAAAAACAAAACTCATTAACCACTTTGTAAACATCAATACATTATAGGATTTGAAAGATGTTTTAGATGCAAACAGCTGTTTTGTTTTTTCAAAGAGAAAAGTATAGTGATTTTAACAGGTGTGCCCAACCTTTTGAAGAGCAAGGGCCACTTAAGTGACATAATAACCAGTTGAGGGCCACAATGAGCCGAGCAGGCAGATGACAGGTCCGCGTCCACTGTGCATATGCAGAGCGGACACAGCCTGCTCTACTCTATGAGCCCTCAGATGAAATGGAAGGGGATGGATCCCCTTTGGTTTTATTTTTTTTAGCGGATCGGACTTCAAGTAGGCGGGTGTAAATGGACAGAGTGCACCTGCGGCTTAGCTGCACCTTGCCACAGACTTCCATTATATCCTACAGGTGTGGTGCACTTTCTGAAAACGCACCAAAGCACCTGCAGTTTATAGCAGAAGTCTTTGGCTGTGCAGCTAACACCCAGGTGCACCTGCAGATTCAGTTTGAAAGTAGTCCAGTAACAACTGCAGAACAGATTTGCCCATATACTGTATACACTGATTTAGGCTTATTAACTGACTTAATAATAATAATAATAATAATAATCTTCCATTCTACAGGTACTGCCGGCTGTTGCTGTCCCAGGAGGAGTATAATTGGCATCACTCCGCCTGTGACAGGAGCAGGCACTATACAGGAATCATCTTATGTGGCTCTGCTCCCTACGCAGCCGTGCTTCCTCTAGCGCTGGCTCCATTCAGGACACTGATGTTCTGGGGCGGTGGGTTCAGAACCTGTGATCTGAGGTCATACAACACCCATGATCATACAACGCCATCTTATGATAGAACACTTATGCAATCAGTGAAGATAACATGTTCCTACAAGAAGGCAGCTACAACCAGCTGTCTGGAATGTAATATGGGCAGGGCTTAACCACATTTCTGAAGAGTTGCCCATGTATCTAGGCATTATTGGGCATAGGTATTAGCACCAGAGGTAATTGATTCAGGGAGTATCCAATTGCTTCCTGGGGAATCGTAACAAACTGGATCATAATTTTACTATTTGTGTGTTTTTTTTTATTGGTTGAACTAGATGGACGTGTCTTTTTTTTAAATCAGACTATAACTTATTTTCAACTATGGAGCTCTCGGCACATGGAAACAAAAAATATCTCTGGACATATTAGGAGTGGTAATGTGTTTAAAATGTACAGATTTAACTGTGGCCACTCTAATCCATTGAGGAACACAGGGGTTCTCAGGCTGTTTTTATATTCCCATCAAAAGGATGAAAAGGACAATGGGAAAAAAAAGCCAACCAGCAGTGGATAACTGCCCACATCAATCATGCCTGTTTTTTTTTTTGCACGTGTCCTCATGACAGTGGATGTGTTTACTTCAGCTCTGCTCTTTTCTGTTCAATTGGAAGAGGTATCAGCAGCAGCTGGTAGATTTATGTAGGATGCGTTAAATCCTGGAAGTCTCTTCAGACAGCTAAAGGAACACAGATTCCCAGTTCATTATCTACACTGGAATTCTCCACTGCAGTCCTGTAATCGGCAGTGACTACCTGTCTGTGTACCAAGTTCATGGGGCTCAGCTATTCAGACATGGCCAGAATGTCAGGAGATATTGCCAGTTTAAAAAAAAAAGAAAAAAAGACCGACATTCTACCCGTGTATATGTCAGACGTGCATGCTGCTGCTCCCAATCAGCACTCTCAGCCAATGGGCGGGAGGGTGGGGAGTGCATCCCTATGTCGGAACAGCTTAGCTGGACCAAACTCGCATGGTTAGTACAGTGTGTACCCGGCTCAAGTCTGGGGAATTATCAGTCCAGAGACAAGATAGATGCGCTGAACATGTTACATCTTAAATATCAGTGTAACAAGTTCACAAAGGCAAACATCCTTTAAGGCTTTGTTTGCCAATGTTCTGACCTCCTGTAGGCAGTATACCCGACTAATGTATCTACAAACTTAAAAAAAGTCAAAATTTTAAATTATATTCATTTGCACATTGAATTTCAATTTTTAGTTCCCCATTAGGTTGGATTCTGTGACGCAAATTCACGATGCCCTGCGAATATGCACGGCTATGTCACACATTTAACAAAGTCGGTCTTCTGAACTACAGAGTTGCCAGGAGGAATTTCAGAAGCCAATACAGGAATCACTGCTTCCAGGTAGCAAGGAACCATGGGACATGTAGTTCTCAGAAATAGAAAGTAAACCAAAGGAATGCGCAGTTAAGTTGAAAAGTATGCAGGGAGTCCAAGAAAAGATTTTGTTTAGATCAGGAGGCAGTAAAATCACAGCTCAGCTACCTACTTTTTCTGTCCCCCAGCTGCCAATGTGAACGAGTTTTTAGAGAGAATGAGAGATGTTTTAATGAGTTGTAAAATTTACAACACAGTAGTGTACAAGTGGAAAGCAGGACGAAGTTCAACTTGAAAGGGGGTTCATTCCCAGCTGTGACTCGTGTGTGCATACAAATTTAACCTTGAGCTACTGAAATTTTAGAAACAGGGTTTTCTTAATTTTTGGGACACGGGAATTCAGATTTACTTAGAAGATCTATAGTCACAGCACACACCCCAAGATCGGTGTGCATTTAGATGCTTTACGGATTTTAAAATGGCATGGGATATATCTGGGAAACTCGAAGGGATGAAACTGCGCGTTGCTTCCATTTTCTATACCAGAGATCGGGGACCTTCAGGTCTTCAACAAGCTCTGTGGTAGGCTGGTGGAAGCAAAGACTTTCATTCCGGGCTCTGCCAGAATGGGAGAGAGCACCCCACCACCGCCTGTAAAAACCATACAGCGGCTAATTACTCCGCTAGGATGGCCTTTACATAAAAGCCGGCTGAAATTCACAGCGTAAAGCACTCTACCCAACGGATGACCTCAATGCTCAATTCCTCAGCCTTAAACCTTATTGTGGTAAACTAGTGGCAGATACTTTAAACATTGTATCTATCTGCAATAGATAGTTAACACCTGGTGCCTGACTAGTGTTGGACTAGTGTACATGCACATGGGTATATTAAAACAATTCCATTTACTGGACCCTTCTGCCAGGACCTGGCATGGGAAAAAATAAATAAAATTGGCGCATACTTATGCATGCATGACATGTATAGGTGAATGTGTGCAATTTCATTCTAAGGACTAGAAAATTTGTTCCAGCTACTAGAAATGAAACTACACGCAAACGTGCACATTTAGTTATGCCTGTACGTGTACATATTCTCTGAATGCAGGTTTGTGGCATTTTCATGTTTTGGTTCTCTAAATGCTGCTCTAAAAATGTTTATGCCTGTGTGCAAGAGGCCTCGCTCACTGAGTTTTCAGAGACTGGGTCAACCCGGAGTTGTTCCATGATTTGGAACTGGAAATAGCTTGGTAGGCTAACAGTACGCCAAGGTATGGAAAGCACCACAATGCAGAGCAGTGTCCAAAGGTCACATTGCAGGTTAGCCCTGCACACCCAATCCGGCAGGGTCCGGGTACAACCTCCAAACCCAGTGTGGAAGAGCTGCAGATTCAGATAGCTGCTATCAAAAACAGGATTTTTAAAGCAGCTTACCTGTAAAATCCTTTTCTTTGATGTACATCAGGGGACAGAGCCATAGTACTTACTATGTGGGTTATAGGGCCACTGATAGGTGATGACACTGGCACGCCCTGAGGCAAGAAGTGTACTCAATATATAACCCCTCCCACTACTGGGAGTCCTCAGTTTTGTAGCCAAGCAATACAAGTGTATACCAAGAAGGGGGGGACCTCTGTGTCCCCTGATGTACATCAAAGAAAAGGATTTTACAGGCAAGTTGTTTTAAAAATCCTGTTTTCTTACATCGGGGACACAGAGCCATACTTACTATGTGGGATGTCCCATAGCAATGGCAACTGAAAGGAGGGAGACAAAAAAAAAAAAAAAAAAAAAAGGAGGCCAGGACTCCTACTGCAACTTGCAGTACACTGCACCCAAAAGCAGTATCCAGTATCCTCATGACCTTTAACATCGATTTGATAAAATTTGGTAAATGTATGAACTGAAGACCAAGTTGCAGCCTTACAGATCTGAGCCAGAGGCCTGACGATGCACTGCCCAAGAGGCACTAATTGCCCTGGTTGAGTGTGCTTTAACATGAAAAAGGAGGAATTTTCTTCTTTAAGCCATAAGCCTGAATAATGACTTGACAAATCCATTTGAAAATGGTAGATTTTGATGCTGCCTTTCCCCTTTTTGGATCTTCTGGCAGCACAAATAAAAACATCTGTTTTACGAACCTGAGGGGTTGCCTTTAAATAGACTCTGATGGCTCTAACTACATCAAGGGAATGTAATGCCTTCTCTTCCCTAGATAGAGGTTCTGGGAAGAAAGGAAGAACATCCTGGTTTAAATGAAAACCTGTCACCACCTTTGGTAGGAAATCAGGAGGAGGAAGTAAAACCACCTTATCCTTATGCATGATCAAATATGGTTCTTTACAAGAAAGAGCTACTACTACCGATACTCAACAAAAGACAAACAAAAGAAATGGCAACCAGAAAGATTAACTTTCTAGTCAAAAAAACCAAGGGAATTTCCCATAAAGGTTCAGACTGCTGATTCTGCAAAGCTGATAAGACCAAATTTAAATCCCAAGGATTTAGAGGTGCCTTGATAGGGGGATTAATCAGTGTTACCCCCTGAAGAAAGCTGCGCACCAGAGAGTGGGAAGCAATAGGCCATTGAAAAAATACAGACAAGGCCAAGATCTGGCCCTTGATGGTACTCAAGGCCAGCTTCATTTCTAATCCCATTTAGGGTTCTACCTATGACATTTCCTGGGGTGCCAACCCCTGGATCCACACCAACAAACACATGCCTTCCAGACTTTATAGCAAATGATTCTGGAAGCCGGCTTCCTGGCATTATTCAAGGAGTGGGTCTCAATAGCCAAACCATTAAAATTTAGAGTCGGTAAGGTAGGATGGAATACCGGACCTTGTGCGAGAAGGTCTGGCCATAATGGCAGAGTCTAAGGGACTCCTACCACCATCTTTATGATCTCGGCAAACCAAGATCTTCTGGGCCACCAGCATTACCTCCTTTCATTCCTGCTTGATCCTGCAAAGACGACACGGAAGTAGCAGAACTGGAGGAAACGCATAGTTCAGTGAAAACTGACCCTATGGGAAGACTAATGCATCTGTTCCGCATGCTAGCGGATCCCTCGTTCGACACAAAGTTGTCGACCTTGTTGTTGAATCTGGACGCGAACAGGTCCATGTCTGGAATACCCCATTTCTGACATATCGCTAGGAAGATGTTGGGGTTAAGAAGCCATTCCTCCAGAAATAATTGTTGGCGACTCAAGTTGTCCGCCTGCCAATTCTCTATTTCTGGAATGAATATTGCAAACAGGCAAGGAATGTTGTGTTCTGCCCAAGCTAGAACATGAGTCACCTCTTTTTGGGCTGCACGACTTCTCGTGCCCCCCCCCTGGTGATTGATGAAAGCCACAGTCGTGGCATTGTCGGACTGAATCCTGACAGGACAAAACTTTAGGGCCAGATGTACTGCCTGAATCTCCAAAATGTTGATAGGCAAGGTCCTCTATAACTTAGACCATCTCCCCTGGACAGAATCTTCTTCCAGGACTGCTCCCCAGCCTAGAAGGCTGGCATCTTGTCACCACTTTCCAGGAAACTGGTAGAAACGATTTTCCCTTTTGGAGGTTGCTGGATACCAACCACCAAATTTAGGCTATGAAGTACAACGGGAGCCAAGAGTATTGGAAAATCCAAGGCCTGAACCTTTTTGTTCCAGGCCGACAGGATGGTGCTTTGAAGCAGTCTTGAGTGAAACTGCACTCGAAGGAGGCCACCATTTCCCCAACAATTTCATGCACAACCGAATGGAAGGATTTTTCTTTGCTGTGATGAGTTGAATTAGTCCTATAATGGAACCGATTCTTGTCTGGGGTAAGAATACCTTTTTGTGTACGGTATCAATGACCAGTCCCAAGTACTGTAATCTCCTTGATGGTTTTAAGGAAGATTTTTCTAGGATGAGTATCTAACCTAGAGATTCCAGGTAGTTTACAGCTGTGTCCAGACTCTGGTTTAGACCTGAGAATGATCGATCTATTAAAAGTAGATAGTCTAAATAGGCTAGGAGCAATATGCCTTGAGCCCTTAACCACTTGCTTACTGGGCACTTAAACCCCCCTCAGTCCCAGACCAATTTTCAGCTTTCAGCGCTGATGCACTTTGAGTGACAATTGCGCGGGCATACAACACTGTACCCAAATGAAATTTTTATCATTTTTTTCCCACAAATAGAGCTTTCTTTTGGTGGTATTTAGTCACAGCTCGGAGTTTTATTTTTTGCTAAACAAACAAAAAAAGATGCAAAAAAAAAAAAAAAATCATGTTTTAATAGTTTGTTATAAAATTTTGCAAACGGGTCATTTTTCTCCTTCATTGAAGTGCGCTGATTAGGCGGCACTGATGGGCTGCATTGGTGGGCACTGATGGGCTGCATTGGTGGGCACTGATGGGCTGCACTGGTGGGCACTGAGGCATAGTTAAGGCGGCACTAATAGGCACAGATAAGGCGGCACCGATGGGCACAGATAAGGCGGCACTAATAGGCACAGATAAGGCGGCACCGATGGGCACAGATAAGGCGGCACTGATGGGCAAAGATGGGCACAGATAAGATGGCACGGATGGGTGGCACGGATAAGTGGCACGGATGGGTGGCACGGATGGGCACTGATAGGTACCACAGATAGATGGGACTGATGGGCACTGATAGGTGGCACTGATAGGTGGCTCTGATAGGTGGCACTGCTGGGCACTGATGGGCGGCACTGCTGGGCACTGATGGGCGGCACTGGGGTGCAGCACCTGAGGCAGATTTTGGGTGGCACTGTGGGTGGCACTGCTGGGTGGCACTGCTGGGTGGCACTGTGGGCACTATGGGCACTGCTGGGTGGCACTGACAGGGGGGCACTTACTTTATTTCAGGATGGCACTGCGGGTGGCAGGTGGGCACTGGCAGGGGGCAGGTGTCCGTTTAAATTGCTGGCCGTGATCGGGACTGATGTCCCGAACACGGCCGCCGGCGATCGGCTTTTTTTTTTCTCCTCGCGCTGTCAGCGCGAGGAGGAATACTAGCCGATTACCGGCTCCGTTTTATCACATGATCAGCTGTCATTGGCTGACAGCTGATCACGTGATAAGGGGTCGGGATCGACCCCTTACACGGATCGGTGATCAGGCGAGTCTCACGGACTCGCCGATCACAGAGCGCGCCGCGCGCGCCCCTCAGGGGGCGCGCAGGCCGCTCGTAACCGGGACTACGTCAATAGACGTAGTCCCGAAAATGTGGGTCCGCGCTATTGCCGTCATTTTGCAATAGCGCGGATCCCAAGTGGTTAATCTGGCTAAAGGAGGTGCCAGAATATTTGAGAACACTCGTGGTGCTGTGGCTAGACTGAATGGCAGGGCCACAAACTGAAAATGACTTCACAGAAATTTCTGGTGAGCGGGAAATATTGGCACGTGGAGATATACGTCTGATATCAGAAGCCAAAAATCCTCCTCCTTGCAGGATTGAAACAACCGATCGGATTGACTCCATGCGTAAGGATCGAATGTTTAAGTGCCGATTCAAATCTTTGAGATCTAGAATGGGTCTTACCTCTCCGTTTGGTTTTGGAACTGTGAAAAGATTTTAATAAAAACCTGTGCCCTGTTCCATTAAGGGAACCTCTGATATCACCAACTGGGATAAAAGATAATCCAGAGCTAGAAAGACTTTCTCTGGATCCTTGGGAACATTTGACTTTAGAAAACGATGAGACGGAAACTCTCAGAACTCTAGTTTGTAACCTAGAGAAACTGCAGAAGCCACCCAACTGTCTTGACATTGTTCCTGGCAGATCTTTGAGAATTGCAGGAGCCTTCCCCTTAACCCGAGCGAAGGTGCCCTTTCATATGAGGGCTTTAGCATTCCGCTTTGTGGGCTTTCTGCCCCAAGATCTCTTCTGACCCTGGTGCTGTCCTTGGGATCGTTCCCTGGAACCTGACAGTTGAGGCCGTCGAGACTGCCTAGAGGTTGATGCCCCTGGCACAGGCGAGGCAGCAAGTTTAGAGGAGAAATGTTAACCTCTTTACTGGTAAAAGAGAGCTTTTCCCATTAGAGATCCTTTGGATGTATTTATCCAAATCATCTCCAAATAGCCGTTCACTATGAAAAGAGAAACTGGCCAAGAGCTTTTTACATGGTGCTTCGGCTGACCAATTTTTCAGCCATAGAACTCTGCAAAAATGCACTAGTACAAGCATAAGCCGTGAGGCTTGAACGATAGAATCTTTCATAGCATCTACTGTGAAATATAGTGCGTCTGATACACCAGCTCATTGCTGGGCCTGCTGATCAGGCAGAATTTTAAGCATCACCAAAAACTGTTCCTTAATGGACTGGGATACACCAATTGCGGCAAGAACCAGCTGCGCTACTGAACTTGCTAAAGACATATTGCTTTTAGAAAGAAGTTCCAACTCTATCTGTTGGATCCTTTAACATCAGCGCATTATCCACCGGACATTCTGGAGATTCTTGTTCATTGAGGCGATTGCAGCATCAAACGACATTGGGGCGCAGGAGGAGAACCAGACCTCCCTTTCTAACCGGAGGATCTGCTTGTGGCCAGAGGAGAGGTTAAATTAAGGCTTCTGTGCCGTTTCACGCATCAGGTGGTGAATGCTCAATATAGCCCCCAGTGGTGACACATACGCATGACAACAGAACACAAAAGGAGAAATTCTTAAGAAAATCTCCACTTACCTTTCCTCGCAGCAGGGGTATCTGAGATAAACCCAATCTTCACCCTTCACAGAGAGCTCTGAAACCTTAAGGAACAAGGAACCTAGGGGTTACCCACAATCCTGGACCTGCAACTGCACCCTGCCAGTAAAAACTTTATGGCCTTACTACCAAAAAGTACTGGATCCCAGGGTCCAGCTCTCTTAAAAGAGAAGCAGTCGCAAGCAAAACCTTGTTTCTTCGGACACGAAGCCCGGGTACCATTCCTTTAGCCCATGAAAGGACATCTGAAAGGATCCGATCAGCATGGCTAGCTCCATCAAGGACTGCTTCCAGTGGAGCTCAGCACATCTTTACTCATGACCAACACCTTAGACACTGGCGAGAAAACTGAGGACTCCCAGTAGTGGGAGGGGTTATATAGGGAGTATACTTCTTGCCTTAGGGCGTGCCAGTGTCCATCACCTATTAGTGCCCCTATAACCCACAAAGTACTATGGCACCGTGTCCCCTGATGTAAGAAAAGGGCAAATAGATGTCCTCTCACTCGAAAAAAAGTGGGGTGGCCCCTTTATTGTGAAAGACTTGTCACCATGTCATTGGCTTGGACATGCAGAACTTGTGACAGAACTGAATGAAGTATTTAGCTTTTTAAGCAGAGGTCTGAAAGGGACAAAAGTAAAAAAACGACCAAAACCTGGCACCCAAGCCTCCTTAAGAGTGCTCTTTCCACCCGTGTCTTCCTTAATAAAAAGGCATCTAATGACTCTGAAGAGTCGTATGTCATCAAATAGAATACTTTCTGTACATTTCTTATAAACTGTCTTAGTATACCCATTTTGCAGACTGGCAAAAAAGTAATAGAAATCCCCAACAGTTGCATGGCCTGGATTGACAGAGTTAAGAGGCTTTAAGGTGGGCCTCAACTTTTGGAAGACTGGGACAGCCTCAACCGGAAATGTAAGGAATTTGTTCAGGCAAGTATAATGTCAGTCCACCACTGGAATTTTTCAATTTGTGGTAGCCTTCTCAACTCGGTACGGTTGTTTAAACTGCGTGACAAGAGTGTGCACTTGTCTGGACATGGCCAGTCCTCATACAGGACATCATGTACTAGTGAGTAAACAGAAAAGAACCTACATTTCTTGGACTTTGGAACAGCTCACATACTGTGACCTCAGGTTCAAGGTGGGCACAGTTTTGACTTTAAACAGGAGGATACCTTGTCCACCGACACCTTAAAGGTTACTTTCAGCTTTGGAGAGATTCAGAGCAACCTTATCCTCCTGGACAGAGTTTAGACTCCAAGCACCCTTTCAGTTCCCCATCTTGCAACATTGCTGCGAAGGACATGACAGGCAATGACTCAGTAGGGGGTGCCTACTAGCCATACTTAAGCATTTCTGTGCCACCAGTCTATCAGGGCAAAGACTTTGCCGCCATATAGGTTTAAAATTCCTCCCTAGTTACAAGGTGGAATGGGGTGTACTTGAGGAAATGAAAATACTGAGGTGCAGAGACTGCGGTCCAAAGAACAAGGTGAAGCGTTCTGAGAACAAACATAAATAACCTAATTTTCCAGTGCACAGTACTGGCCTGCTCCCCTGTCCGACTTCCACTGTGAGGGAGATTACCTATGGAGCGCACTTAGTCTTAATCAGTGCAGTGTGCTGCTCAAAGCAAATAGGGAGTGGCGGTCCTGTGTCTGACGGATAATTTGGTGAGGGCTGATATAGAGACCTAGGCCACATTCTGAAGCAGGGTAGCTGCTGGAACCGTATGTATGTCTGAGCAGAGCAATGTACTCATGATGGTGTCTAGGAGTCAGAGGGAGGGCTGTGAACTTCCTAAAGAGGGTGGAACTATGAAGAACAGGCTCACCGAAAACCCAAATATGGCCAAGGGGCTGCATCAAAATTTCCTTAGCATGTGGATAGTAGTGCACGCTATGCCAATAGCTGCGACAAACTGTATAAAGTGGTGCACATTAGGCTATGGCTGCAGCTTTTTAATATAGTCTTCCTGCAACACAGCCCCCCATTGGGCCTGTGTCTCAGATTAAAGCGGAGGTCCACCCTAGTGGACCTTCCGCTCATTGGAACCCTCCCCCCCTCCAGCGCCACAATTGGCACCTTTCAGGGGGGGAGGGGGGTGCAGGTACCTGTACAGTACAGGTATCTGCACCCACTTTCGGAGTAGATTCTGCAGAAGGTACGCCCCTTTCCGCAGGTCCCCCGCTGCCTGCTGGGAAACACACGGATCCCAGAGACAGCGGGGACCATCCTTTTTGCGCAGCATGACACACGCATGCACAGTAGGGAACCGGGAAATGAAGCCGAAAGGCTCCACTTCCTGATTCCCATACCCAAGATGGCGGCGGCAGCACCCGAGAGACGATCGAGAGATAGGCTTCGGGTGGCGACATGGCGGGCGCACTGGGCGGGTAAGTGTCATTTTAAAAAAGTCAGCAGCTGCAGTATTTGTAGATGCTGGCTTTAAAAAAAAAAAAAAAAAAAGGCGGATTCCCGCTTTAACAAACGAGGTTTAAAATGTTGCCCATCCACCCTTATACACATGCTGAATACTGTTGGTTAACATCAGTCTAAATAATTTTTTTATACTGCTCTTCAGTGTAATCACATAGCTCTGCATTGAAAGACTGCCCAAACAATTATTTAAACAAATGACATATCATTAGAGAATAATGTATTATATATATATATATATATATATATATATATATACACACACACACACACACACACACACACACACACATATATATATATATATATATATATATACACACACATATACATATATACACACACATACACACCTCATGAAGCGTGTGTATACAGAAGGGGACCATAACATTTTAAAGCCCAATTGTTTTTTTTTACCTTTTGTGCTAGGCAAAACATTACTATTGCAAACCCCATCTATCCCCGATGCAAAGTTAAAACTTATTGTTGCTGCTGGTAATGTATTGATATAGGCTGGTGGTAAGTTAAAGTCACCGTAGAGTCTGAATTCCTATTACTGATAAAAAGGTGCTTGTTAACTCCATCTTGTCGCTACACTGAGCGCTCACAAAAGCTTTCTTTTCATTTAAAGCTGAGCACTACTGTAATAGAACAGAAATATTGTGCATCTTTATGGATTATACCGTTATGGCTACATTTTATATCATCTTTTAAAGTGGCCAGGCTGTTGACACAAGTATACACAAAAAAATAAAAAAGGCAGTAAATTTGCGTTAAAACCAGCCTTCACCGACTTATGGCTGCAGGGCGCCTTGGAGCAAATCATCCTCAAAGTTCACAGCAGAAGCACTGAAGTCATTTTCAGCAGTTTAGTTCACCACACTCCATTCTAGCAGTGATTAAGCAGCCTTAAGCACAGAACAAGTGTTCTTGGAGAGGGGAGCAAGGTAGAGGGGAGCCTTCACGACTTCAGTACTTCTGATGTAACGCTAAGGATAAACTCAAATATTTTACTATTAAACATTTAACACACGCATGGCACATACTTTATAGAAGATATTGGGGGGGGGGGGGGGGCGGAACTACATAAAATCACAAACCTTGGTCCTGAGTTGCTTCTTGTTTAGGCCATCCCTGCTGCTGGGAGCCAGTGGAGCCTCTTCCTCTTTTTGAATAATAACTCTGAACATCAGCAGGAAGGGTTTTTCTAACAGCCCAACTTGATGCAGAGGTCCACCCAGATCGATCAACAGGTGACTCATATGTTTCCTCATATTTCGGTTTATAATTCTGGTGTTCTTGCACCCTAGTAGACTCTTGCCCTAAAGCATTAGAATTTCCTGAGTAGGGCTGTCTATTGTTCCAAGAATTCTCATTTTGGTCTCCATAATTAAAACCACCTCTGAAACCGCCTCTGCCATGGCCACCACGGCCCCTGGGTGAATTCCAATCCATGTTCACATTTCTGTTCCACGAATCACCTGAATTATACTGGTTATCATCCCAATGACAGCCTCTAGGAGAACCTCTTCCTCTGTTCCCTCCTCTACCTCGTCCATCCCCCCTACCTCGAAGGTCTCCCCTTCCTCTAAAATCACCTCTGCCTCTGTAATCCCCTCTTCCTCTAATTTCTCCCCTTCCTCTGCCCCTATTGTCTCCCCACCCTCTCCTATCACCTCTCATCCAGCCATCTCCCCTACCCCTGCTGTCTAAAGATTTAATTTTTTCTGACACCCAATCCGGGAGGTCATTTTTATTTTCTGGATATTGCTCAGATGAATCCCTTGCGTCATATTTATCAATTCTAAAATGTTCGATTGGTTTTTCATGCTCATTTCTTCTGTATCTTTCATTTCCCCTAGGACTTTTCCAGTTGTCGTTTGATCGTCTCTCTCTCCAAGGGGGCGAATCCTTTTCGCTCCTCTCAGCTGTATTACTTCTATTTCGGTTTCTATTTCGTGACCCTGACCTTGAGCGAGATCGGCTTTTAGATTTAGACTGCCTTCTATGGTGTCTGTCTCGACTTCGGCCTTTCCACTGCTCACTAGTATTCCGATCTCTATCCTTACTACGTGATCTCGACTTGCATTTAGGAGGAGAGTCTCTATTTTTAGAACGTGATCGAGAACGTGATTTCGGCCTCTCTTTAACTTCACTCTTAGTAGGAGACCATGTTGTTGATGGAGAGTGGAACCTAGATTTTCGTGGACGCACTTCTTTTTTCTGTGTCTCTTCAAGTGGCACTGAACGTTTTTCAGTGGATTCAAGTTCTTCGGTTTTTGTTGAAACAGAAGAACCAGGTTCAGCTACAACTGCTTCAGTCAATTTTGTGGGTTGTTCAGATTCACGATCACTACAGATCGAATCGCATTCCATAGCTACAGATTCAGTATTGTCATCTTCACCTAAAACGACCTGCTCTTTATGGTTAAGATTGGTTTTATTTTCAGAATGAGCATTACTAGACAATTTACTGTCAGCAACAGCACTAGAATCATCAAGGATGCTTTCGACTTTGTTATTAACTAAAGGTACATTTTGCAGGACATCACTAGATAGTTTATCTTTTACTTCACTGACATAACATGGCTCCTCAGCTGTAGACTGTTCAGGCAGCTGCGTTTTATTCACAGAAGTTTCAGTACTGCTCCCATGCTCCGAATCACCTGGTACAATTGTTTTCGTGTCAGTCAGCTTGGGTTCCTGCAAGCTATTTTCCACTCCATTAACTTTGTCACCTAAACCATCATCACTTCTAGAAGAACTATCTTGCAGAGGGGATTCCATATTTAGCACTTTAGGAAGGTCTTGCGTTTCAGATGGATTCTCTTTAAAAGAATTAGAGGAACTAAGGGAATGTTCCAAGTCAAACTGCTTTTCTGGATCAGCAGCTGGTAAACGTGTGGATTCCTCGTCCTTAGAGGATTCCTTATGACAGTCTAAATCTGGCAAATGTTCAGCTTCTGACTGGGAGAAACTGTTTTCCTGGTTTCCATTCAAGCTTTCAGACTGCACACCTGCATGGTCAACGTCTGAGTAGTCTTGCTCCATACAATCAGGAATATCTTCAGTAAGTGTTGAAGAAAGTATGTTTTTTTCAATCACCTCCAACTCATTTTCTGAGTTCGAGGATGCAGATTCCTTGTCAAAGCAGACATCATCAGTGTACTTAGGAGGAGGAGAACCTGGACATTCTTCATCTACCTTCAGATTCTCTGCCTGCATAGAATGCCCCACTTCAGTGCTTAAATTCTTCGTAGAATCTACCACATCAGAGTCTAGTTCACTTCCACAAATGGACTCTGGTTGACCCTTTTCTAATGCAGTCTGACCATTCGTAAATATTGGAGAAGGCGGTGAATTCTCTTTGTCAAGTGGATGTTCGTTATGAGGTTCTGGAGAAGCAGATGTCTCTTTATCAAAGCTTTCCTCGTTTTGCATAGGTGATGATGCAGGTATGTGTTCTTTTGTGGACTGGTCCATGGGAGACAAGACCGAAGAATTATCTTCTACTGGTTGGTATACCTTTTCAGGACTGCTTACAGGAGACCTAGTCACTTCAAATGGTGTGTCAGACAAATCTGGCATCTTCAACTTTTTCTCATCTTTTTCTGATTCACTTTCAGAATCACCCTTACTTTCATCAGCTTCCGGTTGCGTTTGTGTTGCTGACCTGAGTCGTTTTCTCTTTTGAGCAGTTTTTTTGGGTGCCCTCTTTCTTTGTTTTGCAGGTGGTTTATTTGAATGATCAGTGGACAAAGTGTTAGTGGAAGAGCTATTACAACCAGGTGCATCATTATCTGAGTTGCTGGATTTTGGCGAGCTTTGAAGCTGGCCGACATCAGATTTGCTGTTTCTTGCTGAGCGTCTTCTAGCAGTTGACTGCACACTTTTTTTTCTTGCTCCTTTACTACCAGAAGCAGCTTGTTTTTTCTCTGTTCCTTCTTGAGCACAGGAGTGAACACATGTTCTCTTGGAAAAAGCTAAAAGGGGTAAAGAAAAAAAATAAAGAAAAAAATAAATAAAAACAATTACTGTAAAGTATACAGTGCTACTTTTTTTTTTATAATGTATTAATATAAACAAACACCACATTTTCATCTAAAAAAGGAGAATCCCAGCTTTTAGTTCGTTTTAGAGAGTCAATTCATCTAAGCTGGCTCAAACCATTTCCATTAAACATTGATGCGGTTGCTCTGTGTGTTGCAATGTACTGTGGTAGCATTAGCTACATACAGTAAGCAGCGCAGTGTCCTGGCAGCAGTACTTTCCCCATCTACTGCCAGGACTTGAAAGTCAACCTTCCTGGAGAAACCTTTACTTTTTTTTTTTTTTATTAATGAACACAAGGCTTCCTCTATATGGCCATGGTGGAGAAGGGAGCAGATAAGTTCATGATTTCCACCTCTGCCTATGAGGAGGAGTTTTGTAAACACTGAAAAATAAATTGCTCCTCCTGAATAGTGGAGAAGCACTCAGACTATTTAATTCCTGCAGCATACAGGAAGTTGCCGCAACAGTGCTTCTTGCTGCGTGTAGCTAACGCAACTAAAGCACATCAGTGTATGCAGAGGCTGTATCAGTGTTTAAAGGATAAGTTCACGTTTTAAAAACTAATTATTTGGCTGGTTAAAAAAAAAAAAAAGTGCATTTATAGTTTTTCGCTAAAGGGACTGCAGGGCATTGAACCCATGAATCAGCAGATCATGGGTGCACTCTCAGGCTTTTGCAGACTCCGCATAACTGTCTGCTCATACAGACAGGCAGTTACCTGAGAGCAGAAAGATCAACGGACTACAAGAGCAATCACCCGCACCCTCACAGTTCACTGAAAACTACAAGCCAGCCAAAATGGCTAATGGTACTTGCAGGCATTCATTCACAGAAGAGGGTCCCGATGATGGAACATGTTCCATGTACCACAAAAATAGGTGTAACATGTTCCAAAGGTGAACTTATCCTTTAAAGAGAAATCGGTCATTTGGGCCACTTTGGCACAAACTAAAGTCTACTTTAAAGTGTCAAATATGGTAAAAGGAATTGCGGGTGTCATTCCCATACATCTATGGAAAGGCAAAACCTGCTGGAAGCAGATTAAATGCATACAGAAAGAGGGCAACTGCAGGTCACGTGCACCCGTCAATGAATTCTGAATGATCTCAGAAGTGGCTAAAACGGACATAAGCCCACATCCTGTCAACACAGGCCCTAATAGAGTAATGTTCACAGGCTGAAAATACATAACAAAATTGTGCCGTTTTCATGAAGGATCTGGACAATATATAAGCTCACGAAAATGTTAGCACACGCTTCAAAGGTGGCAAAGTATGGTAATGGATCTTTACGCAATCAAATAAGCTCCCTTGTTGTATTCTCCAATCATATGCCCACTGAAATAGCTTCAAATATATTTTGTCTGCCAAACTAGAGTGATGATTGAGGCATCATGCTCGACTGCAGAGACGTGCTATTTTTGCAAAGCTAGCCTGCTGTTTCTTGTAGACTCCTGGGCATATTGTATTTGTGTACCAAAACCATCATGTTCCACTATACGTCAAGTCCTACCATGCAAATACACTGAAGCATTACATGCAAAAACATCAGCTGCTACACTAAAAGGCAAGAATTGTATTTATGCCATACAGATCTAAGATCACTTACCAAAACGTCAATAAGGTGTGCTTTGTCTATATGCAGACCAGAATGTTAATTTTGCACACCATACTGAAATTGACCATGTGGTAAAAGGGTGCTGCAATGACTCCCGACTGGTCACTGTATAAAACATGGATAACATAGGACTCCCAACTGGTCATTTAAAAAAAAAAAAAAAAAAAAAAAAAAAAAAAAAAAGGCTAAGATAGGACTTTTCACTGGTCACAGGGTAAGACAAGGATAAGATATCTCATTAGCAAAACACGCTTGTTTCAAAAGTGCAAAGTTCTTTATTCTTCTATGATCACACAGAAAAACAAAGTATTGGAGATAGCACAGAGACCCTTCATCAGGCAGGTGATCACTTGCCCGAGCAAGGTTCCCTGTGCTATCCCAAAAGATTTGGGACATTTTCAATCTTTCCTGGGTCTCTTTAGGACAAAAAAAATAAAAAAAAAATAAAGTAGCGAGGGGAAGATCTTCCCAGGAGTAAATTCTTAGACATGGGGTATACTGTGGACCTCACAAAGCTGGCACACAAAGCCAACCCCTGCCTAACCCTTCTTCAAACTGTCATGTCTAAGTTTTATGAGCAAGCAGTACATAAGACAAATGACAGCTGAATGGGGACCTATATCAGCAGAACCAGGCTCCTTCAGAAATATTAAAAGTCAGAATACTGTAGCTCCTGATATTCAGGCTGCATGGACACCTGAGCATTTTCAGCTCGTAAAACTTCCAGGAAAAAAAAAAAAAAAAACAACGCCCAACAAGCAAAATCCCATTAATTTCAATGACACCTGTTCACATCTGAGCATTTTGTCACCTGAAGCAAAATACCTGAAAAACTCAGAGCTCAAAAAAAGAACATGAGCCTCTTTGGGGCAGATTACAGGAGTTTTTCTGCTTTTTACATCGGTGAACAAAATCGTAGCAAAAACACACGCCTTTGAAACGCTCAGGTGTGAATGCTGCCGCAATATTAGGACACGTACCAGTTTGCAAGTCCAGCGGTCTCCTCACCCAAGCCAATTTTTCATTTGGCTCTCGGGTGCTGCAGCCATCTCAGCTAAAGGAAGCTGAAGCTTCTTGCATCTTCACAGCCGGTTCTCTACTGGGCATGTATGAAGTGCACTGCGCTTTGCGAATGGCCCAGCAGCGGAGGAAGGAGGGGGGCTGAACTTCCGGCTGAGTTTGCTGCGGCAAACTCAGCCAGAAGAAGTGGGAGTGCGTACCTCAAAACCAGGTAACAAATGTGGCAAGCTGAGCATCTCCTTTTGGGTGGAGCTCCGCTTTAAGGAACTTTAAGAAAAGTAAGTACAAAAACCTTTATTTTCTTTAAAGTTTGAGGGACATGGCGATGTAGTAAATTCTTAGACATGTGGGACATCCAAAGGCAGTCAAGCTGAGTGACGAGCAACAATCGCTCAGGTATCCCACAGACATTGAAATCATTTGTAACTCTTCCAAGTGAGAAACCCAAGGATCAATCAAGTGCTCCAACCAGGAATTGTCAGCAAGGAAAACAGCTAGCTGAACAATGGTTAGACTCCAGTAATAAACGGGAAATGTAATCAATCACCAAACATAAAGGAAAGCAAGTAGAAAAACAAACTACTGGAAAGGAAGAGAAAACTTGGCCCAACAGCTAAGTTGACAAAAACCCATGTACTAGAGCAGGGGTAGGGAACCTCGGCTCTCCAGCTGTTTTGATACTACAAGTCCCATGAGACATTGCAAGACCCTAACAATCACAGGCATGACTCCTAGAGGCAAAGGCATGATGGGATTTGTAGTTTTAAAACAGCTGGAGAGCCGAGGTTCCCTACCGCTGTACTAGAGTAAAGGCCTTATCTTATATTACCTAACCCTTGACCTCAGGGAAAGAAGCTATGATGGATAAGAAACCTTTTAAAAAAGGGAAGTTCATAATAAGCCGTATGATACCTTATAGACAAGTAATCTCATGATGATACATGCAAGAATATGGGACCACTCTCAGTAGTAAATTCAACAAGGAAAGAAGTAATGAACCCTGACCAGGGGAAAAATAATAAAAGGTGACCCTAAAACTATGAGAGGAGATTGTAGGGTGAACTACCACACAAAAAGTGGTACAGAAGGGTAAGCTATAAAATGGCAAGTGGCATACACAGATATCAAGACTAACGCCTCATGCAGACAGGCACATTAAAATGACCATTTACCCAGCTGAAAAAATCCAGAGTAAAAAAAATGCTTAATCTGTTGTATTATTACACAAGCAAGACTGATGTGTGTAATTTCGTTTTTTCAGCTAGAACATAATTTACGCCAGTATGCCTCCCACTGAACACAGTTAAACATTGGCCACACTGGCTAATACTGAGCTGTGCTTAGAGGGATTAAAAAGAAATAAACCTCAAAACCGTTTTTCTGCCAGTGTGCATTTAGCCTTAAAGCAAATGGAGGTGACCACTTAACCACTTTCAGACCGGACCATTTTGCTGGTAAATGACCAGAGGTCTTTTTACACTTTGGCACTGCGCTGCTTTAACTGGTAATTGCGCGGTCATGCAATGTTGTACCCAAACAAAATTTGCGTCCTTTTCTTCCCACAAATAGAGCTTTCTTTTGATGGTATTTGATTGCCTCTGCGATTTTTATTTTTTGCGATATAAACGTAAAAAGACCGCAAATTTTGAAAAAAAATGATATTTTCTACTTTTTGTTATTAGAAAAATCCAATAAACTCAATTTTAGTCATACATTTAGGCCAAAATGTATTCAGCCACATGTCTTTGGTAAAAAAAAAGTCAATAATTGTATATTTATTGGTTTGCGCAAAAGTTGTCACATCTACAAACTAAGGTACGTTTTCTGGAATTTACGCAGCTTTTAGTTTACGACTGCCTATCTCATTTCTTGAGGTGCTAAAATGACAGGGCAGTACAAAACCCCCCCAAATGACCCCATTTTGGAAAGTAGACCCCCTAAGGAAATTGATAAGAGGCATGTTGAGCCCATTGAATATTTTATTTTTTTGCCTCAAGCGATTGAATAATGACAAAAAAAAAATTTTTTTTTTTTTTTTACACAAAGTTGTCACTAAATGATATATTGCTCACACATGCTATGGGCATATGTGAAATGACACCCCAAAATAAATTCTGCTGCTTCTCCTGAGTACGGGGATACCACATATGTGGGACTTTTTGGGAGCCTAGCCGCGTACAGGGCCCCGAAAACCAAGCACCGCCTTCAGGCTTTCTAAGGGCGTAAATTTTTGATTTCACGCCTCACTACCTATTACAGTTTTGAAGGCCATAAAATGCCAAGATGGCACAAAACCCCCACAAATGACCCCATTTTAGAAAGTAGACACCCCAAGCTATTTGCTGAGAGGCATGTTGAGTCCATGGAATATTTTATATTTTGCCACAAGTTGCGGGAAAATTACAAACTTTTTTTTTTTTTTTTTTTTTTTCACAAAGTTGTCACTAAATGATATATTGCTCATGCATGCCATGGGCATATGTGAAATGACACCCCAAAATAAATTCTGCTGCTTCTCCTGAGTACGGGGATACCACATATGTGGGACTTTTTGGGAGCCTAGCCGCGTACGGGGCCCCGAAATCCAAGCACCGCCTTCAGGCTTTCTAAGGGCGTAATTTTTTGAGTTCACTTCTCACTACCTATTACAGTTTTGAAGGCCATAAAATGCCAAGATGGCACAAAACCCCCACAAATGACCCCATTTTAGAAAGTAGACACCCCAAGCTATTTGCTGAGAGGCATGTTGAGTCCATGGAATATTTTATATTTTGCCACAAGTTGCGGGAAAATTACAAACTTTTTTTTTTTTTCACAAAGTTGTCACTAAATGATATATTGCTCACGCATGCCATGGGCATATGTGAAATGACACCCCAAAATAAATTCTGCTGCTTCTCCTGAGTACGGGGATACCACATATGTGGGACTTTTTGGGAGCCTAGCCGCGTACGGGGCCCCAAAAACCAAGCACCGCCTTCAGGCTTTCTAAGGGCGTTACAGTTTTGAAGGCCATAAAATGCCAAGATGGCACAAACCCCCCCCCCCCAAATGACCCCATTTTAGAAAGTAGACACCCCTAAATTTAGGGGTACACTAGTGAGACTAGGTAATAAATGGCGGGTGCCCTGAAACTATAAAAAAATAACTAACCAACCAGCGTCACCTGTAACAGTTATATGGTGATCACTGGTGAAAGGGTTAACTAGGGGGCAATCAGGGGGCTTTATGCGGTAGTATATGGGGGTCCCTGGCGCTATAAAAAGCTGCGGCGAACCTAAATACCTACCTGCCTAACTAGCGTCACCTGTGACACTAATACAGCGATCAGAAAAACGATCGCTTATTAGGCTGGGTTCACACTGGAGCGATGCGGGAACGCCACGAATGCGCGGCGGGTTCCCGCATCGCATGCCTCCCGGCGGCAGTTCACACTGCCCTATGCGAACTGCTGGGAGTGTCAGTGAAATGTTAATGACACCCCCAGATCAGTTCGCATATCGCAGTGCGATCTGCAAACTTGGATCGCATGGTGTGAACACCCATGCGATCCGATTCTGCTGCGGACCAAAAAAAGGGTCCCGTGCGAGTTTGCGGCGGGTGCGGCGGGTGCGACACGAATTCAGCCATACTATCTGTATAGCTGAACTCGAATCGCACAGAGATCGGATGTGATTTGCACTGCAGTGCGGTGCGAATCACATCCGTTCTCATAAACCGCTGCAATGTGAACCCAGCCTTAGTGACACTGGCGACGGGGGGTGATCACGGGGTTAAACCTTTATTGGGGGGGTTAGGGGGGTACCTTAGAACTAAAGGGGGCTAACCCTAACTGCCCTAACAGTTATTAGTCACAAATGACACCTGCCGGGTGATCAGGGGGTTAAACCTTTATTAGGTAATAAATGGCGGGTGCCCTGAAACTATAAAAAAATAACTAACCAACCAGCGTCACCTGTAACAGTTATATGGTGATCACTGGTGAAAGGGTTAACTAGGGGGCAATCAGGGGGCTTTATGCGGTAGTATATGGGGGTCCCTAGCGCTATAAAAAGCTGCGGCGAACCTAAATACCTACCTGCCTAACTAGCGTCACCTGTGACACTAATACGGCGATCAGAAAAATGATCGCTTATTAGGCTGGGTTCACACTGGAGCGATGCGGAAACGCCGCGAATCCGCGGCGGGTTCCCGCATCGCATGCCTCCCGGCGGCAGTTCACACTGCCCTATGCGAACTGCTGGGAGTGTCAGTGAAATGTTACTGACACCCCCAGATCAGTTCGCATATCGCAGTGCGATCTGCAAACTCGGATCGCATGGTGTGAACACCCATGCGATCCGATTCTGCTGCGGGCCAAAAAAAGGGTCCCGTGCGAATTTGCGGCGGGTGCGGCGGGTGTGGCGGGTGCGGCGGGTGCGGCGAATGGCTGAACTCGAATCGCACAGAGATCGGATGTGATTTGCACTGCAGTGCGGTGCGAATCACATTCGTTCTCATAAACCGCTGCAATGTGAACCCAGCCTTAGTGACACTGGCGACGGGGGGTGATCACGGGGTTAAACCTTTATTGGGGGGGTTAGGGGGGTACATTAGAACTAAAGGGGGCTAACCCTAACTGCCCTAACAGTTATTACAGTCACAAATGACACCAATGCAAAAAAAAAAAAAAAAAAAAAAAAATGACATTGGTGTCACTGTGACTGGGGGGGCAGGGGTAATTGGGGGGGTGATCGGGGGGTAAAGGGGGGGTGTGAGTGTGCCTGGCATGTTCTACTGTGTGTGGGATGTGTTGGTGCAACTCACTGATCCGCTCTCCTCCGTGTCGGAACGAAAAATACCGACACGGAGGAGAGAATACATCACTTCCTCTCCTGTGTTTACATTACAGGAGAGGAAGTGATGTCACCGGGGATTTCCATTCGTCGGGAGCGATCGCGAGGGGGTGGCCATGAATGAATGGCCGTCCCCTCGTCCGGGATCGCTCCCGAACGAAAACCGACCGCCGCAGGCACCGGGCGGGGGCCCGATCGGGCCCCCGACCCGCGGGAGGCAAATCACGTACATGTACGTGCTTATGCCTGCCCGTGCCATTCTGCCGACGTACATCGGCGTGAGGCGGTCGGCAAGTGGTTAAATCTCACCTAAATGTAAACTTGTCTATATGAAAATATGATATGTAAAGGATATAACTCTAAAGAGACGGAACAGGAGTATAAATCATAGTAGAAAACACGAGAAGGGGTATAAGAAAAACTGCAGCTCTTTGAGGAAGTGTACAAGAACATGTATCTTTCAGAAGGCAGGTCTCCATAATCATAGTATAATGCCTTTTGGTAAATGGTGCAGCAGGATAGCCAAGTATCCTGGAGAATGCATTAAGGTAAAAAATGTCCAGCTTTTTAGTCACTTTATGTAGTGTATATGGATTATTTTTGCAGAACATATCATTTAGTGTCACCAAGCCGCAAAGTAATGTCAGCAGACTAATGTTCCTCAGACACAAACTCATCCAAAAAGAATAAGTGGCACTCCTCCCCAGACAAGCATACAGAGATAGTTGCAGCAGTAAACAAATCAGAGACAGGCCCTGGAGAAACATGCTTGCATCCCCCTGCATTACAAGTCAGCTATAAAGGAAGCAATTTAGCTATGAAGTCTAACATGGCTACAGAAAACACCTTCCTAGACAATGAAGAGGGAGTCGCACTTGGGGTAGGGAAAAACCCCAGCAGGGGCCGGCTGTTCACGCCATCAGCACTAGACTCATGTGCGTACGCGCAAAATAAATGCCTGAATTTCAGCCAGGAATACTGATGTTCAATCAGTACCATGTTCAAGTACCTAAAAAAATAAAATAAAATCAAAAGGAGGGAGCCACGCAGGCTCAGTAAAGAGGGTGTGAGGCTCTGAATTAAAAAGTTGTGCAGCACCCACTTCTCATACAGGCCCTGCAACGTAAGGAATGTTGTGGCTGAAGCCATGTACATTAACACTGGTGGGGGCGCATCTAGAGAGCATCACAGAAAGTGCACATCAAGACTCCGAAAAGAGAAAGGTCCTGTAAATTACCCCAGTACTGTTCCAAAAGATGCCTTACGATGCCAGAGCAGGGAACCTGCCCCAGACAATCTTTGCCTTCTCTGGCTTCTCAGGGTTCCAGCAGGTGTACCACAATCCTGGACCTGTAAAAGCACTTTGCAGCCCACTGGGTGAATGAGGCGCTCACCACACAGAGCACAGTTCCCTAGGGTCACATTACAGGCTGGTTCCACTACAGCATGGTAGGGTCCCAGAACATCCTCCAAGGCTATATTGAGGATCAATCAATCCTGAATTTGGCAAGAAATTACCTCACTTTGGAGAAAAAAATAATGGTATTTTGATTAAAACAGAAACGGTTAATGGAAAGTGTTTGCTTCCACCAGAGAAAGAAGATGTCCATTCTAAAATGCACAAAAAAAATAAAATAATGGAGTGGAAGATGTTTGAACCCCCAAACACTTAAAAAAAAAATAAACCAGAGACCCTAATGAATAAAAATGGTTGTCGTTGCAAACTTTTATATTGCACGGTATTTGTGTAGCAATTTTTTAAACACTGAGGAAAAAAATAAATAAAAAAAAAATAAAAGTTAGCCCGATTTGTTTGCATAATGTGCAAGATGTGGTTATGCCCAGTAGATACCCAACATGTCACGCTTTACAATTGCGCACACTTGAGGAATGGCGCCAAACTTCGGTACTTAACCACTTCCCACCCGGCCAATGCATATATACGGCCGGGTGGGAGCCGTCTACTCCTGATAGGACGTTCAGGAACGTCATTCAGGAGTAGCGGGATCGCCCGCGCAGCGGCGCGATCCCGATGTGCTCGTGTCACCCGGACACGGCACATCTCAGATCGGCAGGAGGGCTCTGTGATTGGCCCTCCTGATCACATGACGGCCGTGTCCAATCACGGCCGTCATGTGATGTAAACAAACAGCCGGTTGCTAGGCAATCGGCTCTCCTCTCCTCACACGGAAGTCACCGCTGAGGAGAGGAGAGCAGAACGCTGCAGCCGGCTGATGATCAGTGAGTATGGGCTGCTTTTTACAGCTTTTTACTCACTGATCATCAGTGTAGTGTACACACACAACACACCACACAGTACAAACACAGTCCCCACATATGTCCCCAAAACACACATGTCCCCAAAACATACATGTCCCCAAATAATAAAAACACATGTCCCTAATAATAAAAACATGTCCCCCACATATGTCCCACTAAAATCACATGTCCCAATGATTATCTGCACACATATGTACGTGATCCCCTGCACACATATGTACATGATCATTTGCGTACATATGTCCGTGATCACACAAACCAATTATTATACACTTAACGGAATTTTTTTTACCAAAAACATGTAGCAGAATACATTTTGGCTTAAATTTATGACAAAATTTGATTTTATTGGATTTCTTTTCAAATAGAAAAAAGAAAATAGTTTTTTTTCCAAATTTCCGCTATTTTTGCGCTTATATCGCAAAAAAAAAAAAAACGGAGTCGTGAATAAATAACACCAAAATAAAGCTCTATTTGTGCGAACAAAATGATAACAATTCCATTTGGGTACAGTGTAGCATGACCGCGCAATTGTCACTGAAAGCGCGAGAGCGCTGAAAGCTGAAAATTGGGCTGGGAAGGAAGGGGGTGAAAGTGCCCTGTATTGTAGTGGTTAAAAATCCCCATAGGTGACGCTTACATTTTTTTAGCGCTACAATTATTGCTGTCGCTCCAAAGTTCGCACGACCTATGTATGCGTTCACATCTGCAACAAAGTACGCTTTAAAAAAAATGATATTTTTATATTTTGACTTTTTGATCACTTATTCCCGTTACAAGGAATGTAAACATCCCGTGTAATAGGAATAGGACACAAGTCCTTTTTACAGTGAGATCTGGGGTCTATGAGACCCCAGGGGGAGGTGGGAAATTTTTCAGATGCAGAGGTCAGGCATGACGTCATAACATCACGCCTGTCCACTGAAAGATCATAGAGATGTCGGGGACCATCTGGCCCGCTGGAAATCTTTATGCTAACCTTTGGGCCGGTCTATTCCGACTCAGATCGCACGGCGAGCCGGGAGAAGCATGTCCCTTCCCTTTAAGGATAAGTACACCTTTTCAAAAAAAAAATTGCAAATTTTTTGCAGGTAAAAAATTGTGTATTTTTTCACCCCCAGGAGCCTGCAGAGCACTGCACCCCCAATTGGCAGATTGCGGGTGCAAACAGTCTCCTCCAGACTCTCAGAATAGCCATCTGCTCATACCGCAAAGGTTAGGCAGTTACCAGAGAGCAGGAAGTGTTCACCAACACCCTAGTAGCTTATTGGGAACTACAAGCAGTCACAGTGGCCGAGGGAACTTGTAGGTAGTCATTCCCAGGAAACCGAATGAATAGCAGACTTTCACACTCTTCAAAATGTCACAGCAGGCGCATGGAGGAGAATTTGCCCTCTTTTTTCACAGGGAGAGGGGGGGAGCTGGAACATGTTACATGCCCCACCTGTTTTTAAGGCAACAGGTTCTGAAAGTGAACTTATCCTTAAACCCTGTGTCCCCTAGTGATAAATAAAGCCTGGTTTTAACCATTTCCTACTCTATCCAAAACTAAAGGAAAAATGTTGGCTTTGGATATAGTTTAATGATCACATCTCACCGACCATTTTATAAAGGTTTTGAAGACAACTGGAAGAAGGCTCTATGGTCTGACTAGGCCAAAATTTAGATTTTTCTTATGTTTGGCATAAGCTGCATACTACACATCAAAGTTGTTGGATTTGAAAAAGACAGTTGATTCACAATGCCCATGCAATCAGAAATAGCTGGGAGCAGTTTTGCAATGAGAAAGAGAAAATTTAGTGTTGATACATGCAAAGCTGAAAGAGATAGCCACACAAACCCAATACTGTAATAGCTGTTAAAGTTGCAGCTTTTAAATACCAACTTTGAGGGTGTGTAAACATTAGCAATCCATTTTTTGCAAATCCCATATTGTAATTTAAACGCCTTTGCAGCACACAGTTTAGCACAGTTTACATACAATCTCAAAATTTGATTTCAAGTCCAACAATGAAACAAGTCATTAATCATCAATCCTCAGTTACAATAGTTTTTTCATAGAACTGTTACCTTTGCTCCTGACTGATAAAGGTCTTATGGTAAATATATAGTTATCCAAAAATGGTGAGTGGATGAGTGTTTCAACAGAAAGAGAGGAATTGCTATGAAGAACAAAAACAAGAAAAAAAAAAAAAAACACAGGTTAATCAAATACTGCAGTGTCGGCCTATGTATGAAAAGTGTGCCAATCAGAATCCATTTTCTAACTTTGGGCTGTAATGACAACACAATTGTAAACTGGATAAATGCTTTGGGCATCAGCACCTTTTTCACGCATAAGCTTTATTCATTATTCAGATACAAATGTCAGTAAATAAAACATCTGAGCATGTAAGGCCTTTTTATCAGCTTGTGTAGTAAAATTGTTGCATTTACATTATACATAAAGCTTATCTAAACCAAAAAGCAAAATACGTAACATTGCAGCTTACCAGTCTCTTAGATGAGGTATATGGGTTAAATGTCTTTCCAACTTTTTCTTTTCACCAGTCAATCCCACAAATAACTCACTCTCTGTCCATTGGTGGCTATGTTCACTCACTCCATTGTACTTGGGAGCACTACGGTTACCATCCATTCTGGACTGAAGAATGGCCAAACCATTTGTGTTATTGCCTGTAAAGTGATGGGGCAAAACCATCTCCACTCAGCAGCCTGATTAAATAGGAAATAAACCCTGATGAGTTTACTTCCTCTTTCATTCCCTGCAAAGGCAAAGCATAATGGACTACTATGCATCGCATAGTAGCCCATTATGTGTCACTTACCTGACACAGGAGCCAGCGAAGTCACCACTGTCCCCTGTAGTTCCGAGCGTCCATCTTCTTGGTGGGTCTCGCTGCTCCGGCGCTGTGATTTGCCGGAGCAGCGATGACGTCACTCCCGCGCATGCGCACAGGAGCCGAGACATGCAGCATCTTCGTCATAGACTATGCCACGCTGCGCGCCGGGCAAATATCTCCTAAACGTGTAGGTTTGGGAGATATTTCTTGGACCTACAGGTAAGCCTTAATCTAGACTTACCCGTAGGTCAAAGTGGTTTGTAAGGGTTTACAACCACTTTATCAGCTTGCTTCTGTGGCTGTTCCTTCCCAGGCATGTCAGGACCAGAGCGGTGTGCCGCGAATGAAAGCCGATAGGTCATTGGTCATGTAATTTCTCAGTATTAGAGCCAACATTGGAAAGCTGCAATGTTACATGGCTGCTGCAGCTTGGAGAGGAGCATGTACAGGTATTTTCTATGTTTTAGTAAACCCTAGACTTTTCACTTCTATAAGCTGAAATGGTAGCAAAAACAGCCTTATTAAAAGGACAAGGACATTGCCCTCTATGCAAGATTAGCAGGTATTTTCTGCACCTGAAATGCTCTGTGAAAAATGAAAACGAATACAGCCACCACTTTAGGACTGGTAAGCTCCAATGCTTCAAATTATCCTCCTTTGTTTGAACATACTTTAACATATGGACTAAAATAATGTTTTGAAGCAGCATGTGTAACATTCACTGTTTATATTGTGCACCTTCTGAGCCATGGGGGGAAAAAAGAAAAAAAAAAAAAAAAGGTTGTTTCAATTTCCCTATACCAATGCACAAAAGAACTTACAGAGATTACGTAATTATTATTTTTGATACATGTATTGCACCATTTGAATATGCTTTATTTGTTCATGATATGTCCCTCATATGCCTGCTGTGCTTCTCCTTTCTCCACGTTTTTAATTGTTTTGATTGCTCTGATTAGGATGCACCTGCCCCATTTGGAGTGCTTACTCTGTTAAATATCAGTTTTTAAATCAAACGTGTATGCTTTGATGAAGGCTTCTTAGCCAAAACGCGTCAGCATAGGCTGTACGCATGTAACCAAATAAAGGACTTTTATGCAAGAACATCCGAGTCGCCAGCCCTTTTCTGATTCAAGTACTGCATTTTGGGGCCTGAACGTGCTGGCTAGAGCACTGGTCCACAGTTCATAGATCATATTGGCAGTGGATCATCATTTTACTTCTTTTATGGAGATTATTTAAGAGAACTCTCTCTACATACCCTGCGCCACATAAGAGGCAGTGCTCTTCTGTTTGATATCAATGCCTAACCCAGCTCTTTTCACATCTGTTAGTCGTGAAGAAGCAGAGCACAGGAGGAGCGGGTCCTCACACAAGTACATAACTTAATGCAGTCTGTCAACAAAGGATAGCTCAAAAAGGTTTCATGCTTTCACAGGCTAGTCCAAGAGCATATTACTTTATTAACATGCATTTGTGCTGGATATTTATATTTGCCACTCTGGCCAAAAATAAAAGATTATACTGTATATATAGAAAAAAGTCTGGATCAAGAGGATTAATGAAACCCATTTCTAGGGAGTACAGTACGGGACACATCTTTATCCAAAAGAGAAGGTTGCCGGGACGTTCCCCTATATCAGTGATGGCGAACCTTGGCACTCCAGATGTTTTGGAACTACATTTCCCATGATGCTCCACTACACTGCAGTGTGCATGAGCATCACGGGAAATGTAGTTTCAAAACATCTGGGGTGCCAAGGTTCGCCATCACTGCCCTATATAATCCATATCACCAATCTTGTAACAAGCAACAAGGAGATCACAAGAACAGAGGAAGAGACATGTATCCAGGTACTGCACCCCAAGTAGCAGATTAGTTGTACATTATGGGATGTATGTACAGTATGATCTATAGTCAACTATTGTGGAACATCCAAAAGCAGTCTGAGGGGTGGGCGACACAGCAAACAAATGCCAACAGCCCCATATAACAAGCATCAAGAAATGCTCGACGTAACTCAGAGCAACTTGTAGCACCTCATGCTAGAAGTGGAACTGAACATCCGTCTAGTAACAATTTTTGTATTTTGTTTGTTTTCCCCAAAATTGCACAGTACAACCTAGGCAAAAAAGCATAGAAGGGTACAAAGATAAGCAGAATCCAGTTTGATGGGTAGACATTAGGGTCTGCAAGACAGATCTCCCTGTTAGAGGCGACGGATAGTGACTGCAACAATACTGAGAAATTAAAAAATACTGGGGCCACTTAAAAGGGCCAGGGAAGCATCTTCAGGAGTGAATTGCCAAAAGTGCAAAATTAATGGGTAACGTAACAGCTTAGAACTGCAAATATGTCACATAATACATACAAGAGGGGGGGGGGGGGAGAAAAAAAAAAAAAAAACAGAAGCAGGATTGCTCGTCCAGGGCCATAATCTAGCCAGTCCCAGGGGTTTGTATAGCAGCATCGGAGTATACAAAGGGTTGCAATGGCCTCCAGGTGTTTTCCAAAATTCCTACTGGTTATACAAAAGGTTGCCGTAAGAGCCTCCATGTCCCCAAGTGCATTCATTTTAAAATACCAAAGAGACCTTGAGTTGGCGGGAGACACCCGAAAAACGAGCACACTGGTAGGAGGAAATACCTGAGCTGAAAGCTACCCCAGAAGTCTAAGATGGTGGCCGAAGTGTTCACAAGAGAGGAGCTTGCCGTTGGACCACAGGAAATCTCAAAAATGGAGACGACCGCTGGACAACAGACATTGGAATTACGGGTTGTGAAGACCGGGTTGAAACTCTGTATTCCCCGGAAACAGGGAACATGGGCGACGGCAGCGGGATAATTGAGGCGCTGCGAAAAGCGTCCCTAGAAACCTTTAAAGTGCTAGGAGTCTGATGGGTAAAGAGGTTTTTGGGCAATTGGGAGGTGATCCAGGGCCAAATCTTCGCTGTGCCACTGAAGTCCTCCAGCTTCATAGCCACCAATGTTTTGTCTTGGCATGGCAATGCTAGTCAACCAACCTAGTGAGGTGGGCAGCCCTCTAGTAAGCCTGCACATCAGGGAGGCAAATTGCACCATGGCGTTTAGAGATGGAAAAGTTGGAGACAGGGATTCCAAAAAAGGGAATTCTTTTGTGAAGAACAAGGGTGGTAGTCTGATTGGAAGGGCTCACAAGAGATAAAAGAACTCTAGGTAATAGTGTCATTTTAAGGGTGTTGCAGCAGCCAAACCAGGTCAACGTGAATAAATGCCAATGGACAAGGCCAGCTCTTATCGCGAGAGCAGTGGTTCAAAATTAGCTGTAAAAAGAGTAGCAGGGTATGGAGTAATATGTACTCATGACTAGAGTCAGTCGCCCAATGAAAGGGAAAGAAGGGATGGAGACATCCGATTACAGACCGAGCCACTGATGTTGAGGGCGGAGGACTTGGTTAGATTCATTTGGAAATACGAAAAGGGTGCCATACGCATGGAAAGATTGAAGCAAATACGGCAAGGCTGTCAAGGGGTCTGTCAGAAAGAAAACGAAATCCGCAAAAGCGGCTACCTTGAAAATCCAGAAGCCCAAGCTAGGATCCATTCCCACTGAACTAAGGGATCCAGGGAAAAGTATGAAGATCAGAAGAAAGAGCAGGCAGCCCTGGCGGGTACCATTTGTAGTGACAAGAAACGTCCATAGACACGCGTCCATAGACAAGAGAGGGGGATATGGGGGGGGGGGGGGGGGTCCTGGCACCATGGATCAAGTTTAGAACTCAAATTTTATTATCCCTAGGCTCATGTAGGCAGTACAAAGTTGCCTGGTCCCGATGAATAAGATATGGGATATGAGGCAGTAGCCGATTGGCCAGGACTTTAGCAAACATCTTCAGATCAGAATTCAGGAGGGCGATCGAGCAGTAATTCTCGGTAGAGATCCTTCGCCTCCATAAGAATTGAGATGTAAACCCACAGGCTGTCCTGAGGCATGTTCCGAAATGGAGTTGAGCGCAGGAGGTCAGGTGAGGGGACAATACCTCAAAGAACCTGGTAACACTTAAATGTGTGAACAGAAGACCTTGAAATTGAAGCCTTGAAAAAAATAAATTATATATATATATATAATAAAAGAGGCAGCGGGTCTCGTGAGTGCCGTTCTTAACCACTTAAGGACCGCCGCATGGCAATGTACGTCGGTGCAATGGCACCGACAGGCACAAGCACATACATGTACGTGCTCGCCTTCCAGCGAGCAATCCGGGATGAGGGGATGGCCGTTGGTTTCTGGCCATCCCCTCTCAAATCGCTCCTGGCGAATGAGAAGCTTCCCCCCGCTGTGTATAGTAAACACAGGCAGGGAGGAAGTGATGTCATTCTCCTCGGGGCAGTCTTTTTGACCGGACTAAGAAGAGAACAGTGAAAGTAAGTGTGCACCAAACACTTCACTGACATGTAGGCACACAACCCCCCCCCCCCGATCACCCCCAGCCACAGTGTCACTGATTGCAGTGATCATTTATTTACTGATCACTGCATTCAGTGTCAGTTGTAACAGTAAAAACTGTCAGGGCAGTTAGTGTTAGGTCCAGGGTAGCCCCCTACCCCCCCCCCCCCAATAAAGGTTTAACCCCCTGATTGCCCCTAGAATTAACCCTTTCACCCCCTTTTGCTAGTGTCACTAAGCGATCGTTTTTCTGATCCCTGCATTAGTGTTACTGGTTACCGCTAAGTAGCTAGTTATTTTTTAGGCTCACCGCCAGGTTTTTATAGCGCTAGGTACCCCCATATACTACCCAATAATGGTTTTAACCCCCTGATTGCCCCTAGTTAATCCTTTCACCAGCGATCCCAGTATAAGTGTCACTGGTGACGCTGGTTAGCCAGTTAGTTATTTAGGTTCCCCGTCAGGTTTTCATATAGCGCCAGGTACCCCCATATACTAAATAAAAATTAGAACCCCCTGATTGCCCCTAGTTAACCCTTTCACCAGTGATCACCGTATAAGTGTTACGGATGACTCTGGTTAGTTAGTTTGCTTTTATAGCATCAGGGCACCCACCATTTATTACCCAATAAAGGTTTAACCCCCTGATCACCCGGCGGGTGATATCAATTAGGTTTTAGGGTCAGGGTCTGCGTCGCCCCAGGCAGCGCTAGGTTAGTGCCAGTATCGCTAACACCCACACGCAAAGCATAAACCTCCCGTAGTGGTATAGAATCTGAACAGATCAATATCTGACTGATCAGATCTATACTAGCATCCCCAGCAGTTTAGGGTTCCAAAAAAAACGCATCGTTAGCGGGATCAGCCCAGATACCTGCTAGCACCTGCGTTTTGCCCCTCCGCCCAGCCCATCCAAGTGCAGTATCGATCGATCACTGTCACTTACAAAACACTAAACACATAACTGCAGCGTTTGCAGAGTCAGGCCTGATCCCTGCGATCGCTAACAGTTTTTTTTTTTTATAGCGTTTTATATTTAAATCCGGAAGGCAGTGCTTGGTTTTCGGGGTCCCGTACATGGCTAGGCTCCCAAAAAGTCCCCCACATGTGGTATCCCCGTACTCGGGACAAGCAGCAGTATTTTGGGGTGTAATTTCACTTATGCCCATAGCATGTGTGAGCTATATATCATTTAGTGACAACTTTGTGCAAAAAAAAAAAAAATTGTAATATTCCTGCAACTTGTGGCAAAATATAAAATAGTTCATGGACTCAACATGCCTCTCAGTAAATAGCTTGGGGTGTATACTTTCCAAGGTCTGAAAGAATTGAATTAAAAAATTTGATTCATTTAACACTTACAAGAGGGACTCTACAGGTTTTCTCAAGCTCCCCTTTAACTTAACTATACATAAGAGACATTTATTTTTAGTGGCCGTCTGTGGCTCATCTTTAACCGTTTCCAGACCGCCTGTCGATTGAAGGCGACAGAATGGCTCCCCTGCACAAATCGCTGTATCTGTATAGCGGCCACCGCGTCGAGGAGCCTGTGTCTGCAATGTACACCGGCGCGATAGCTCCTGACAGAGCAGGGATGGGTGCATGTGTGTAAAACACACACATCCTCATCCTGTCAGGGGAGAGAAGACCGTGTGTTCCGAATACATAGGAACACAGATCAGTCTCCTTCCCTAGTCAGTCTCAACCGCCTACAGTTAGAAAACGCACACGGAACATATTTAAACCTTTAATTGCCCCCTAGTGTTAACGCCTTCCCTGCCGATTACATTTATATAGCAATCAGTGACTATTTAAAGCACTAATCGCTGTATAAATGTGGATGGTTCCAAAATAGTGTCAAGTGTCCAATCTGTCTGCCGCAATGTCGCAGTCACAATCAAAATCACAGATCGCCGCCATTACTAGTATTAAAAAAATGTAATATATATATATATATATATATCTCAAATCTATGCCCTATTTTGTAGACCCCCAACTTGTGCAAACCAATCAATATACACTTACTGTGATTTTCTTTACCAAAAATATGTAGAATACATATCGGCCTAAACTGAGGAAAAACATTTTTTTTTGTTTTTAAGATGGGGATAGTATAACAAAAAAGTAAAAAAAAAATTTCAAAGTTGTTGCTTGTTTGTTTATAGTGCAAAATAAAAACTGCAGAGGTGATCAAATACCACCAAAACAAAGCTCCATTTGTGGGAAAAAAGGACATAAATTGTTTGGGTACAACGCCACGCAATTGTCAGTTAAAAGTGACACCAAATCGCAAATGGCACGGTCAGGAAGAGGGCAAATCCTTTCCAGGGCTAAAGTGGTTAAGCTCAGCCTGCAAAATAAAAATTTTCAGCCAATACTCCCCCTGCTAAAACACCACCTGGTTCACAGCGAGAAAGAAAGGAGGGGGGGGGGGGGGAAGCATCCAGGTGCTTGAAACC
>NW_027507903.1:225677809-225685309 GCF_037356315.1 Lithobates pipiens
TTCAAAAGTATGGCGGACTGTCGCACACACGGCCGGATTGTCCGCCGACATGCAAGTCCGGCGGGAAGATTGGAATGTAAAACTACTTTCTAAGTCCGCCGTACTTTCGGGTCAAAAAAGTATGCCGGAGGCTACACACGGGGGGATTGTCCGGCGGACTTCAGTTTGCCGGACTTTTCCACCCGCTTGTTTGATCGTGTGTACGCGGCTTTAGAGTACAATTATTCTAGAAAATAGAAGCTGCTAAATACCTTTTCTCATCAGCACTATATAGCACTGTCAGTGTCTAGCTGAGCACCGGTTAAAGCTTGTAGAAGTTTTCATTCACCTCTGACTGTCCTATGAGGTTGCATGATCCCTGACTTGCAGGGACAGGCAAACTCCCACCTCCTAGGGCTCTGTTCGATCAGCAAATGGATTGGGGACAATTAGAGAAGACAGGATCAAACTGTGTAAAAAACTGCTCAGTTTAGTGTGTATTCCTTGAGGTTTTTTTTTTTTTTTATACACACACACACACACACACACACACACACACACACACACACACACACACACACACAGCGGAGGATTAACTCCTCAGGTTCCACAGCGGGTATAAAAAGCATGCCTCACTGCACAGACCGATTTTAGGGTAGCGAGTTTAGTAACGCTTCAATACGTTCCCTGCATTAAGACACAGTCCAGCTCAGGAGTGAGCCCAAATGTCTGCCGATTGCTATGGTGGCACATACAGAATAGCAGGGGCTGAGAGCTCAAGCAGCGGACTCCAGACAAGGACATCTGAGGTTGCCTTGTGCAATTACACTGCACAGAACAGGTAAATATGCAAGTTTTTTTTTATAGAAAAACACACTTTTACAAATCGCTTCAAGCATATGCAAAATACCTCACTGTGCTAAACAAGTGGCTGCTACACCACACCTGAGCTGGCCATAGATCATGGATCATTTTCTTTTTTGATCAGCTGTTGAATCCACTAATCGACAAACTGTTTCCATCATTCCTGATGGACATCTGTTAAAACAGAAAATGTTACACATGGATCTAAATTTTGCAGGTCCCTGCTAAACCAGCTGCATTTCAATCCATATATGGCCTGCATAAGTCTTTGCTGTTAGATTATATAACAGCAAAGACTTATGCAAGCCATACATGGATTGAAATACAGCTGGTTTAGCAGGAACCTGCAAAATTTTGATCCATCTCTCCAATAAATATTCCATGGTCATTACAATGCCTTCGATATAAAAAAACAACATGCTCTACCAAATGGTCATAAAAGAATGCTGGGTTTACACCATTTCCGGAGCCGCTCACAGGAGGGGGGGGGGGGGGGGGGGGGGGGTGTGCGTGCCTGTTCGCAGTTTCAGGGTTGAATCCAGTATGAATTTTTGCCTGAAGTCAGACACAAAAGGACCTTTCTACAGTGCGCTCCGCGGGCACCCCGAGGATATGTGATCCGGCTCTATTGAATTGGTTGCAGGGAAATTCGATTCACATAAGTGTGAACCCAACCTAACACTTTATTTTTAGCTACCCCAAAAGACGAGTCCACCTACCATGAACCATTGAGGAGCTCAGGCCTATTTTAGATTTTACTTGATAATCCTTAATTTCTTTATTGCCAACTCTGTAGACAACCTTTTGACCTTTGAACTCTTCTAGGTCATCATGCATTTTACCTTCTATTGCCAAGCTTTACAACTCCCCTCCCTGCCAAAACTCTAATGTACAGTTTAATCTGCCATAAAACCAGAGTTAGACTTACCAGTAACTGTTTCCAGTAGTCGTCCATGACAGCCTGCAAAAAGATGCACCTCCTCCAACAGGAACAGGAAACACATCACGAATACACTTTAACCACTTGCCGACCGCCTCACGCCGATGTACGTCGGCAGAATGGCACGGGCAGGCATAAGCACGTACATGTACGTGATTTGCCTCCCGCGGGTCGGGGGCCCGATCGGGCCCCCGCCCGGTGCCTGCGGCGGTCGGTTTTCGTTCGGGAGCGATCCCGGACGAGGGGACGGCCATTCATTCATGGCCACCCCCTCGCGATCGCTCCCGACGAATGGAAATCCCCGGTGACATCACTTCCTCTCCTGTAATGTAAACACAGGAGAGGAAGTGATGTATTCTCTCCTCCGTGTCGGTATTTTTCGTTCCGACACGGAGGAGAGCGGATCAGTGAGTTGCACCAACACATCCCACACACAGTAGAACATGCCAGGCACACTCACACCCCCCCTTTACCCCCCGATCACCCCCCCAATTACCCCTGCCCCCCCAGTCACAGTGACACCAATGTCATTTTTTTTTTTTTTTTTTTTTTTGCATTGGTGTCATTTGTGACTGTAATAACTGTTAGGGCAGTTAGGGTTAGCCCCCTTTAGTTCTAATGTACCCCCCTAACCCCCCCAATAAAGGTTTAACCCCGTGATCACCCCCCGTCGCCAGTGTCACTAAGGCTGGGTTCACATTGCAGCGGTTTATGAGAACGAATGTGATTCGCACCGCACTGCAGTGCAAATCACATCCGATCTCTGTGCGATTCGAGTTCAGCCATTCGCCGCACCCGCCACACCCGCCGCACCCGCCGCAAATTCGCACGGGACCCCTTTTTTTGGCCCGCAGCAGAATCGGATCGCATGGGTGTTCACACCATGCGATCCGAGTTTGCAGATCGCACTGCGATATGCGAACTGATCTGGGGGTGTCAGTAACATTTCACTGACACTCCCAGCAGTTCGCATAGGGCAGTGTGAACTGCCGCCGGGAGGCATGCGATGCGGGAACCCGCCGCGGATTCGCGGCGTTTCCGCATCGCTCCAGTGTGAACCCAGCCTAATAAGCGATCATTTTTCTGATCGCCGTATTAGTGTCACAGGTGACGCTAGTTAGGCAGGTAGGTATTTAGGTTCGCCGCAGCTTTTTATAGCGCTAGGGACCCCCATATACTACCGCATAAAGCCCCCTGATTGCCCCCTAGTTAACCCTTTCACCAGTGATCACCATATAACTGTTACAGGTGACGCTGGTTGGTTAGTTATTTTTTTATAGTTTCAGGGCACCCGCCATTTATTACCTAATAAAGGTTTAACCCCCTGATCACCCGGCAGGTGTCATTTGTGACTAATAACTGTTAGGGCAGTTAGGGTTAGCCCCCTTTAGTTCTAAGGTACCCCCCTAACCCCCCCAATAAAGGTTTAACCCCGTGATCACCCCCCGTCGCCAGTGTCACTAAGGCTGGGTTCACATTGCAGCGGTTTATGAGAACGGATGTGATTCGCACCGCACTGCAGTGCAAATCACATCCGATCTCTGTGCGATTCGAGTTCAGCTATACAGATAGTATGGCTGAATTCGTGTCGCACCCGCCGCACCCGCCGCAAACTCGCACGGGACCCTTTTTTTGGTCCGCAGCAGAATCGGATCGCATGGGTGTTCACACCATGCGATCCAAGTTTGCAGATCGCACTGCGATATGCGAACTGATCTGGGGGTGTCATTAACATTTCACTGACACTCCCAGCAGTTCGCATAGGGCAGTGTGAACTGCCGCCGGGAGGCATGCGATGCGGGAACCCGCCGCGCATTCGTGGCGTTCCCGCATCGCTCCAGTGTGAACCCAGCCTAATAAGCGATCGTTTTTCTGATCGCTGTATTAGTGTCACAGGTGACGCTAGTTAGGCAGGTAGGTATTTAGGTTCGCCGCAGCTTTTTATAGCGCCAGGGACCCCCATATACTACCGCATAAAGCCCCCTGATTGCCCCCTAGTTAACCCTTTCACCAGTGATCACCATATAACTGTTACAGGTGACGCTGGTTGGTTAGTTATTTTTTTATAGTTTCAGGGCACCCGCCATTTATTACCTAGTCTCACTAGTGTACCCCTAAATTTAGGGGTGTCTACTTTCTAAAATGGGGTCATTTGGGGGGGGGGGGTTTGTGCCATCTTGGCATTTTATGGCCTTCAAAACTGTAACGCCCTTAGAAAGCCTGAAGGCGGTGCTTGGTTTTTGGGGCCCCGTACGCGGCTAGGCTCCCAAAAAGTCCCACATATGTGGTATCCCCGTACTCAGGAGAAGCAGCAGAATTTATTTTGGGGTGTCATTTCACATATGCCCATGGCATGCGTGAGCAATATATCATTTAGTGACAACTTTGTGAAAAAAAAAAAAAGTTTGTAATTTTCCCGCAACTTGTGGCAAAATATAAAATATTCCATGGACTCAACATGCCTCTCAGCAAATAGCTTGGGGTGTCTACTTTCTAAAATGGGGTCATTTGTGGGGGTTTTGTGCCATCTTGGCATTTTATGGCCTTCAAAACTGTAATAGGTAGTGAGGCGTGAAATCAAAAATTTACGCCCTTAGAAAGCCTGAAGGCGGTGCTTGGTTTTCGGGGCCCTGTACGCGGCTAGGCTCCCAAAAAGTCCCACATATGTGGTATCCCCGTACTCAGGAGAAGCAGCAGAATTTATTTTGGGGTGTCATTTCACATACGCCCATAGCATGTGTGAGCAATATATCATTTAGTGACAACTTTGTGTAAAAAAAAAAAAAAAATTTTTTTTTTTGTCATTATTCAATCGCTTGAGGCAAAAAAATAAAATATTCAATGGGCTCAACATGCCTCTTATCAATTTCCTTAGGGGGTCTACTTTCCAAAATGGGGTCATTTGGGGGGGTTTTGTACTGCCCTGTCATTTTAGCACCTCAAGAAATGAGATAGGCAGTCGTAAACTAAAAGCTGCGTAAATTCCAGAAAACGTACCTTAGTTTGTAGATGTGACAACTTTTGCGCAAACCAATAAATATACAATTATTGACTTTTTTTTTACCAAAGACATGTGGCTGAATACATTTTGGCCTAAATGTATGACTAAAATTGAGTTTATTGGATTTTTCTAATAACAAAAAGTAGAAAATATCATTTTTTTTCAAAATTTGCGGTCTTTTTACGTTTATATCGCAAAAAATAAAAATCGCAGAGGCAATCAAATACCATCAAAAGAAAGCTCTATTTGTGGGAAGAAAAGGACGCAAATTTTGTTTGGGTACAACATTGCATGACCGCGCAATTACCAGTTAAAGCAGCGCAGTGCCAAAGTGTAAAAAGACCTCTGGTCATTTACCAGCAAAATGGTCCGGTCTGAAAGTGGTTAAAAGGCAGTCCCTCTGCTTAACTGATCAGTTTTAAACAAGAACCAAAAGGACAAAACCTTAAAGCATATACAAAACATAAAAATAGCCATTAACATAAGAACCTGGCTGTCCTGGAAGACTCCTGGAAACAGTTACCAGTAAGTCTAACTCCAGTTTTTCCCAGTCCTCTTCCAAGACAACCCATAAGAGGACATATAAAAACTTACTATATTAGGTAGGGTCATTAAAAGCCCAAAAGACCCTAACCACCCTTGGAATAACCATAATTATCAGATATGGTGGACCCAGTTCCCAATAGAGACTAGCCCCAAAAGAAACTACATGGAATGACTAGGCCAGAACTATGATTGAGAAAAAAAAAAAAAAAAAAAAAAAAAAAACTATCCTATATAGAATACACATTTCTAGTGACTTTTCCCCACCTACATTCTTGTATATGAATGTGAAAAAGTCCCGTGCCTTGAGACATATTATCCCTTCAGGAACCATGTTAATCTCCACTGTGTAAGAACATCATGTTCTATACAACAGCTTTGTTATATGGAGACAGCCCTGATACCCCAAGCAATGCTTATATTCCAAGCTACTGTGCACCCACTGCCACCTGAAAAGACTAAGCAGTAGGGGGTTGGCCGAAAATGCCATGGCTACCGTACTTCCAGATTAATATGGGATGCCAAAAAATCCATAAAGAGCCTCCAAACGCACCCCTCTTTCTGCTAATTGGAGCACACACGCCCAATTGCACATATTTATTTGCACCGGCAACCACTACCACCTCACTTATTGCAATCATTGCTGAAGAGGAGGATGAGGATGTTCTGCTGCTGGCTGTGTTAGAGCATTATGTGAAGCGGCAGAGAAGGCACACAACCAAGTTGCTGCCCTTATGTTCCGCCTTTGTCAGCCCTTGCTTTTAGCATCATTTGCATACTTGGAAAACATGCAGGACTCTCATGGTTGGAGCTGAACCGATGATCCCAGCACCACCAGGCAGAAGCACCAACCATGCAGCCACTGTGCTGCCTGTGCAAAATATGCGTATAACCCTGTACCAACATTTCTATCTGGGGAGTGGTCTTGGAGAGGGCCATCTTTCAGAAAAGAAAACAGACTTCCCTCACCCAGGTTTCAAGGTGATGCATCTCCTCTGTCGAGGAAAAAAAAAAAAAAAAACTGGCCAGTTCTGCAGACGTATTGCCTTTTAAAGTGTATTGGTGATGTATGTCATGTTCCTGTTGGAGGTGGTGCGTCTCTCACGGGCTGTCCTGAAAGACTGAGGAAAAATTGGTGTCATTTCTTCAGCAGCTCTATGCGCCAACCTGCTTCCAGTAGTAAAATACAGCTGTGGCATTTGCTCAGCCATGGCACATCTCTTGGCCGCTGCCATATGTGGTTTATGAAGATTGCTAAAGAAGCTTTGACTTCGGCTGGTAATGGCAGATGTATGAGAGCACAGCTCCGCTTCACACACTGGTCACCGTCTGATTCACCTCCCCAGCAGCCCAGGTGAGCACTTATGGCAAAAGGGAAACCTAAATCAACCCTCCCCCAGACAACTCCGAATGGACAACAGCTCCCAGAGACCAGCAACCTGGCACTGGCTCATCAAGGACAACCGATACAGATGGCAGAGACACAAATACCTAGAACCACTCCAGATTTCACAGGTTGGTAGGTAAATCAACTCGCCACTTAGAATTTGTTGAATGGGCATTGTGTGAGCGACCAGCCAGAGGAGTGAAGAACATGCAAACTCCCTCTTGGAGCCCAGGCACCTCCACCATTAACCCCATTATTATTGCTAGATTACCTGCTCTCAAACAGGGCCTTGAGAAACTCAGTAAGCACATCACTTCAGAACTTGGAGAATTTCAACAGCTAGGTTCCTGCACTGGGGTAATTGAAAACAAGCTAACTGCTACCATTTTGAGAGGGCTAACCAAAATATGGCCCATATTCAGGACTTGCAACAACTTGATGATGCTCTAAACAAGATTGGCGTCCTGTCGGTATAATTATCAAGCTCGCAAAGTGGCAAAATCCTTTACCAACACGGAAGAGGTTATGCTGTAATTTTTTGGTATTTTTCCTTGGATTGCAATAGGACAATGGATCACTATTTTTGCTCTGAAACAGATCAATGGAAGCCATTTACATCTGTCCATTTAGACAGTTACATTGGTTTTAGGTTCCTAGTTTAGCTTATTATATCGGTTTTCATGGTCATACTCAGCTAAATGCTCTTGGAAGTGGTCTTGCACCTTTGTTGGACTCCGATCCCATCCTTTGCAAAGGGATCAAACTCAAACCATGTGTCGAACCTTG